>NC_046652.1:14820941-15120941 GCF_900324485.2 Mastacembelus armatus | reverse complement strand
AAAATCTAAAAAGTGAACCAAGATTTTACTAAAACAAATTATAAAATAAAAATACAATGGGAACTTTAGATATTTAATGTGGAATACTACCGGTGATGACTTAAAAGAATCACAGGTCAAATATGCACAGCTCTTTGTTGTTCTGTTTAAATTGAAATAAATGGTTATGGAGTCTAGAAACAGGATAAACTGGTAATCACCTATAGACACAAAACTTTACAGTCGAAATGAAATGAAAATGAAAGTAATAAAATGAACGTAATATCATAAACCAAATTATTAATGCAGCAGCCATATATAATCACATTTACTGTATAAAATCATTATGAATGACTTAAATGGCCATGTGGATTTGGACTTTGGTCTGATTTATTTATTTATATATTTTTTTATTTTATTATGCAGAGATTCGGGATAAACAGGATAACAATTTATACTGGCGATCAATGCACAACCACCAATGCTACTTGTGACCTTGGCCCTCATACGGTACAAAGCCATCTACACATACATGATAAAGAGGATTTTTGTTTTAGTAAAAGAAAACATGGAGGGCAACTATGGCCTGGGAAGTGGATTGATTTCCTAGTCGCACATACAGAGGTGTCTGTGTGGGCATGATACTGAACCTACAGTGGCAAATAAGCTCCTTTAATGGTAGCTTCCTTTCATCAGTGTGAGTAAGACATATATTTTATACATTGGCATTTTATTGATGTACAGGTCTATTTACTGATGTAAAGCACTAAAATGCTCTTTAAATAAGTTTATATTTGAATTTTGAATATATAAAGTTGTGCCAAAATCTGGTATCAGCTCTCTGGTGAGACAGACAAAAACTAAACAAGGCAAGTAGGTAAGACAGGTATTGTTTCCAATACCAGCGTCAGTGTTTGACAAAAACATCCAGCCTTAGCGATTAATGTTTGATTGGAGAAAAAAACAAGATAGCAACTTTAAAACTACCGACACTATCAGATAAACTGCATGCTGTTTGATTGTAAATGTGGCATAGCTTTTGAGAAGCACTAATGAACCATTTACTCTTGCCTATATCACAAAATTTCATCCTTTTTGACAAATTGCCTTATTCATTCAGTGATTTTTGTTTGTCATATTGGGATGCTGGCCATTTTCTGCCCCACTTCTAATCCATTATCTGCAGACTCGGTGCCCATGATATTAATTTCATAAACTGTTTGTTTGAGTACCAAATTGAGAGCAGCTAATTGACTATTCCAGTATTCCTAACATGCACGGTTAGAAATTGTTTAACCAAAAAGGGTTAAATTCCAACAAATTTAGTCTTCCTGATGTGGCTACAGCAGAGCTCTTTGCTGTATTACCGAGGCCAGAAGCTTTTACTGGAACATTTCAAGTAGTACTACACTTCAAGTAGTACTTGTAACTATAGCCTTATAGTATTTGAGTGGGACTACTTATTTACATAATCATACAAAAGTTATGGTGCTAATTTATTGTACGTTCTCACTGGTACAGAGAGGAGACAGAACTTTTATTTTATCTTTCAAATACACCTGAGAAGTTGTTTATGTAGTTTAATTGTTTTTCAATTCAGCGAGAGAGTTACAGACTTTGGAAATAGTAGTCTGATAAAATAATTGTACCTAAAGATAAACTTTTCTCAGATCTTTTCAACCATGTCTTACTAGATCCTTTAGAAATACACTGTTACATCACCTACATCATTTTTTAAGTGGAAGAACCAGAACTGTCACACCTACAAATGTAATAATAATTATTCCTTTACCACTTTGGTTCATTATGGAGCCTGCAAGGTTCAGTCCACTCCAGTTAGCACTATGTATACTGTATATCCCAGTAAAGTACAATGACCCTTCCAGATTAGCAGATCTGCAGACTTTATATGAAATGCAGAAATGCTTGTTGTCAAATTTTCTGTTTATATGTGACTTCTTGTTATTAGCCCTCTGGCTATGGCTAATGCTACTCACAAAACAACACCGTGGTAATCTGAACACTCAGGGCTCCATCAGCTCACAGGAACAACACAGGAACGAGATCTCTGTCCAAAAGAGTGCAGTCCTTGGAACAGCTAAGTGCATACTGTGCAGGACCCTCATGCTCATGCTGGAGTTCATAGTGCATAGTGTTTGTGTAGGTAGTTGAATTTTCCACACAGATCTCCTCCTCTCCAAAAGAAATGGACTCCGACATTGAACTGGTAAAACAAAAAAATAAAGCAATTTGATGCCCCACATAGGATGAACAAGACAGGCAGTGCTGTATACACTGTTGGCAAAGTATTTTTATTTCTCTAGATACTGTATCTGTAGATGAATGTATGAATGATGAATCTATATATGGCATGAGCAACACAACTTTGACTAATCAGCTTCATGTCTGGGCCTGAAGAAATAACCAAGAACCCGTTTAAAAGTTTTCCTAATTCATAAAAGATGTTACAGACTTTGCTCCGTAGGCATGAATTGGACATAGCCCTCTGGGCTGTGGGGCCCACTGGTCCCCTGAGCTAGCTGAAGAAAAGGCTGGTGTTCATTGGGGGATGATTCAGTCCTGAAAACCGGCTTAAATTGGAGAAATGTGGATGTGACCAGGGATGATTTCAATTCAGAAATACTACATGCAGTGTATGTGATAGTAAAAATGATAATTATTTTATTTCCATTAAGAACATACTACTTCTGTTGAATACAAAAAGGTACATTTTCTTAGGGGCTTCAAGTAGATGTTTACTAAATGTCTGCTGAAGGTCTTTTTATTCAAACATTGTCCCTGGTTACCTCAAAGACACAATCAAAACGACTGAATCCTTCTAATTTTAGTTTATCAAACAAAAACACACACAGTGTTATAGAGCATAAGTATTTAATTAAACCCACTGATCTCAGTCTGTATTATATTGGCTCTATTGAACTGTGTGGCTTTTGGGAAAGTGAAGTAATTACATGTAATCACTGCAAAAGCGAGTGTCTCAGTATTTAAGATGAGTACATCAAAGTAGACTTTCATGACAATGATTTTTCTATTAAATTTATTTCCTCTTCCACCCCAATGAATTGCATCATCTTTTCCAGAAGAAAAATGTGTTCCAAAGTGTTTTATCTGCACTCATTCTCCTTTAATTGTAAGTCAATTTCTATACTATTTGCTGTTTATTTTTGCCTATGTGCTTTTAACTTGTTTTTCCATATCCACAAGATATAAAGTGTTTACTACTCAGGGTTTAGAGTCGCTGGAGGTCTGAGATGACAGTGGACACTAATAAGACAACAATAAAAACAGGCACAGACCTACAGACATAGACTTTATCTTTCCTGTAGCACAGATCCAATCTTGTTCTTATTAGTTTCAAGATGAACATTATATTAAAACAGATGACAGAAAACCTTTCTTATTTATAATCTTGACTGAATGTCATGATGTTTTGTTCCTGAGTATCTGGTTGGACTTTTATTTTGGTTTCTGGATTCCTTTGTCAGTCCTACGTTAGTCACAGGTAGCTTTGTGTTTGTTAGTTTTAATACTTTCACCTGTGTCTAATTAGTCTTTGGTTCTGTCTATTTATACCACCTGTCTTTCTTTGTTCCTTGTTGGAGCATTAGTTAGCTCGGGATGTGACATTCGTCTCTAGTCTGAGTTTGTATTTTTTCGCCTGTCCAGTTTTTCTCCTGGACAGTGGCTTCCTCGTTTTTTGTGCCTGAGCCCTGAAGATCCAGGTATAATAAAATCTACTTTCTGCTCTGCATTTGGGTCCTACCTCTTCTCTTTCATCACCGCACCCCACACTTCATAACACTGAATAAATAAGCCTCAAAAGACTTCAGACTTTTCAGTATTTTCAGTGTCATATATAGACTTACATGTTCAACTGAGTGCTGCTGCCAATTCTTTTTCGATTGCTGTAAGTTGAATCAAAAATAGGAAAACCTTAATGAGCTGAGTGCTTTGGTATATAGCTTAGCTTTTCAGAATAACATAACTTAAAACTCTAGTCATAATGTAATATGATATTGTTTTCTTGGTTACTGCATAGAGATGATTGGAGATTATTTTAACCATTCCAATAAATCATCCTAATTTCACAAATGAATGTTGGAGCTTCTCTAAGTCATTTGGGTGAGCCTGTTGCATGTAAATATTTAGTGCCTCAACCTTTCAACCTAGAGTACATGACACTCCCACCACTCTTTGACCTTTTCAGGTACAATGAATGAGGTGCAACAATTCAGTCAGCTCAAGAAAAAAATGCAGTCTGCCTTTTCACATCACAGACTGCATAGGATTCTGTTTTTCAAAGCTTGCCTTAATGCCAGGTCAATACTTTGGTTATTGAATGGATTCTCTTTTTATTTGACACTTACTTGTGTAATATTGTAAAATGCATGTAACATTTCAGGTCCTGGAAATGTTTTAATTAATTTGGCATATAGTCATTACTAAAGTCAGAATAGCAGTGCACAATCTAATAGAATAAGGTTTAAAAGTGCCTTTCAAATAGTCAACACTGCCATGGTTTCTTTTAAATTAGTCTTTACGAATACATGTCAAGTACAGGGGATATCTAATATTATATATCTCTTCAGAAAGACAAAATCACAATTTCTTTTCGAGGAAAAGAGGGTGTGACAAGCACAAATGCAGAAACTATAAGTGCTACTTGGAGTGACCTGAACTGAAATGTTGAAGAGTCCTGCTCTGTACTTCCGCTGACAATCAAAACAAGCAATGAAAATTTTCGTTTTGTTAAAATAGATTCTCTTCTTGTTACCTATATCATGTGTATATGCATTTATACCTGTTTTTTTATATTTTGGTATTGATTAATTACATTTATTAATGTTTTAACTTGTCGGGCATTAATGCATTAAATCATCATGGTTCAGCATTTGTGGGATCTTTTATCTAATATACCACATACTAGTGGAACTAGTGGAACATTGCTCAATGGAAAGGTAGGTGATTAGTGGTCAAAACTGAATGAAAGTGCTTCCTAGAATCAAACTGTGTGGGTGTTAGTACTTTCAGTTTGCTCTTCCACGCTGATCCGGAGAGAGAGTGCAGCCTATAACAGGACAGGGTAATGCAATCACATGCTGATGTTAACAAGTAACTGTGAGTCATTTATTTAGACCACCATCTCCTGAAACAGGGGCAGATGAATGAATTTGAGTGGGTTCCCCACTCAAAATAATGTAGGAGAAGATGCATAGATTGAGATGAAATTAGATCCATAGGCTTGTGGCTGCCTCATTAGTTTTGGAAATATTTTGTGATGTGTTTCCATGGTAATGATTCAAGAACCCCCCCACCTAAAAAAAAAGAGAGAGAGAGGGAGAGAGGGAGAGAGATAGAGAGAAAGTCTCTTCTGCCCTCAAGTGGACACACGACATAATTACACACTGGCCAAAAGAGGAGAAACATGAATGCTGTATATTCAATACTTAATAATAATAATAAATCCTGAAAAATTCACCCATTTTTGGCTATAATGGAAATAAACTCATTAAAGCTCTTGATCTGATTAACAATAATTAGAATATTATACTTCAAAATTTATTTGAAAATGTATTTATTTGAATCAAATTAGTCTCATTGTTTGTATCCTTAGTCATATTTTTAATACAGTGTTAATTATACAGTTTTAGATTCTTATTACACAACACCATCAGGTCTAATTGATCCCAGATTCCTAGTGCATCCCACTGTGCAGGGCAACAAGCCCATAAAGTACCCATTACAGTTCATGAAGAACTATTTTCAGGGGTAAGACAGTCCAGGAGTCCTACAGCAGATGGTCTGACCCCCACAGAGCCCAGATCTGGGCAGTGTGGAGTCAGTCTGGGAACACACGAAGAGACAGAAACACGGTGACAGCCTGAATCTACAGAAGAACTGCAGCAGGTTCTCTAATGTGGTACCAGGAGAAACTGTGTGCAAGGCAAACCAAAGAGAACTACTGCTGGAAATGCTGCAAATACTGATTAGATTTAGGTTTGTTTCTCTTTACTGCACTTTGTATGAAGTTAACTGATAAATGAAAAAAAACTATTTATGTTGTTTATGTTAAAAAGCATCACCTGTGTGTTTTAGTAAACCTAAAACCTTTGCACATTACTGTACTCCCTCTCTTGTCCTTTTCGTTTTATACTTCTATCTTTCTTATCGTTTTTGCATTACTCCTGTGTATTTTTCTTGTATTTAATAAGTATTCTCTAGCTTATTTTCCTTCTGTTACTCAAGTTTTTTCTGTTAAAAAAAAGCGTTCCATGTTTTAGTAAACACCAGTGTAAAATGACAGATGGGGTGAAAGAAACTTTATTCTCATCCCCGAAGGGAAAATCAGGACGAAAAGTCTCGGGCACATTATTACATGAAACGAGCCCACGACAGAACCCTCAAACCAGCAACGCTCTTTCATTGGACAATGCGCAAAGAGTCTGCATATGATTGGTCCATCTGCGTTCCTCTCTATAACCAGTCCGACCAGAAACAAGGCCACTCGGAAAGCATGTTACCCCTCAAATAATTAGTTGTGCTGTGTAGTTCTGTCTTATTAACCACGCTGACGACGATTTACACCGGTTTCTTGGTAATTTGTTTTAAGTCGGAATGCTACGCTTCTGTTGCTTCTGTTATTAGTTGCTCTCATTTTTCAAGGTAATTTCTTCTTCATACCTGACGTGATGTGCTAGCTAATCTACTAATTTGTTACCGGGTAGCCTGTAGACCTGTAGCGTAAACCAGACTATTGCCGCTCTTAATATTTCACAATAATACTAATATTGACTCCACACGGTTTATTTCTCTTCTGTCGGAAACATTCACTCAGTTATTTACCTGCGTTTTATGTGTGTTTTGATAAACGATGTAGCTAGCTAGCTAGCTAGCTAACGGAGCAGTGTGAGCAATTTAATTGTTAAACAGGACCGTTTTATCGGTAGCGTTATATCTTTGGCTGTATTTACACAAAACACGTATCGGTTATTTTGTTAACCATAAACGATATTTTTAATACTGAGTCTTTAACATTTGCTAGAGAATTTAATGTGTTTTGGTGCTGTAACGTTGGCTGGTTCTGTTATTAAAATGTATAGTAGTGTAATATTATGTGAAAACCTACATCCCCAGCAGTTTTGCAACAGTAATCCTAAACTCAACTAGTGAACTAGTATACCAACTTAATAATAACCTAAATTAAGTTTATTTTGGTGTAATTGTTAGTAATTAATGTTAACTGTTCCAGTTAATTAATAAAGAAAGAAAAGGAAGGTGAAAGTATCATCCTGATATATTAATCTCCAGTTCTGTTTAATGTAGGATGTCAGTTTTAATTTGACTCTTCTGTCACGTCCACAGTAATGTCTTTTCATCAGGATCGTGGTGGTCCTCGGGGAGGAATGCCTCCTGGCCAACATGGCTCTCCTCAAAGCTACCGACCTGCCAACCTGAGGCCCCCTCCTCCCCAGCCACCTGTCCCCCCATACCACTATGATCCTCAGATTCCCTCCAGTTCAAGTTACCATGGAAGCAGCAACTACATGCCTCCACACTCTGACTTCATGCAGTATCCTCCTCCAGTATCCTCCCAGACTCCTAGTTGTCTTAGCCAGTGCCCAGTGCGCCCACCTTTTCCCAAGCCACCAGTTCGACAGGGCTTCCCTGAACCTCCACCAAACTTTCCACCCCCTCCTTTGCCCAGCTCCACAGGTGGTCCAATGCAAGGGTCTCAGGTGGCCGCTCCACATGCCTGTCATCCTTACATGATGCCACCAGTGCCCCCGCCACCATTACCACATCCACCAATGCCTCCTCCTGTGGCTGCGCAGTCGATGAACTACCACCCTCCATACTCCATGAACTACCCTCATCCTCCCCACCCACCATTTCCACCTCCCACATTCAGCCCTGGCTACACCCAGAACCTTGGCTCATTCAAGCCAGACCACAGCTTCAGGCACGGGCAGTACAAATATGAGAAGCCCATTGACAACAGGAGGTCTCCAGAAAGAGGGTATCACCACGATGACCAGAGGCACAAAGCCTATGGTTACGGTAACCACGGTGATAGGCACAAAATGGAATTTCCTGGAGAGAGGAAGGATCGTGGGAGGAGTCCAGACAGGCGTGGCAGGCCAGAGGGTGGACGGCACAGGTCTGAATATGAGAGAGGCCGGACACCCCCCAGACACAGAAGCAGAGATCGCAGCAGGTACAAAGATCCTTCAGTAATTGTCCTGAAAGAGAGCAATCTGCAAAAAGATTGATTCTTACTCTGTGTATGTTTAATAATAGAGAGAGGTATCGTCACAGAGATAATCGGAGATCCCAGTCACCCGACAGGCACAGAAAGAGACCTCGAAGGTACACTTCACACACTCATTTTTGTGTCATATAATCTTTTCTTTCTGTTTTGCAACAGTTACATAGACAGCAATGTTTTGGCTTTTTGAATTGAACTGTTGTTAATGCGTTTGGTTGCTTGCATGTTGTTTGAAGTCATTCGATATCTCCTATAAATGATGAGAGGGTCCTAGAAGTTAAACTCAAACTGTAGAAAGTCAAGGGTTTTTTCAATCATCTTGTTTTATTAAAAGGTATACATGATTAACGATGTGTTTTCCTCATGCTTATGCAATACTAAACACATTATTTGTTCAGAGATTTGTAATTATGTGCAACTAACAAATGAACACGATACAGATGTCCCTTGTGTCTGCTGAAATTTCTACTGTATGACATCTTTTATATTCTGTGTTTTATATCAGATGAATAATCATACAACTTATCATCTGTTGATTAAGTTGTCATGGACACTAACTTCAGCGTAGCAAAACTGAACAAACTGTACTGTTGAGGATCTACTTTATAGACCATGTAGAACAGTGAACAGTGTGCTTTCTCGTGTCCCAAGACAAGCTGTATTTTGTTCACCATCATGACATTGGTCAAACCTGAGTTTATATCAGATGCTTATATGCGAATCGGATGATTTCCTCTCATCACTGCTCACTGTGATCACATTTTTGTTGTTTGTAGTCGGTCAACAAGCAGAGACCGGAAACGTGTTCGCTGGGAAGAAGAGAGGGACAGAAAGTCTGAAGGCTCCTCAGGGCTGAGCAGAGAGCGCAGCTATTCGTCTACCAGAAGCAGAGACTCTGACGAAACCTTCAATGACAGAGACAGAGAGCGGGACAGGGACCGGGACAGGGACCGAGAGAAGGTGAAAGAGAAGGGTGATGATGAGAAAGAGGAGGAAGAGCTGCTGAAACCTGCCTGGATCCGCTGCACCCATGCTGAGAACTATTACTCGAATGACCCCATGGACCAAGTGGTACTGGTTGCACTCTTAATTATCTATCCTATGTTCTGTAATGAATTGTTCGCTCAGATATCTACATTTTATTACACACTTGGTACCTTTTTGTAAGAGTCCATAGTCATAAAAATGTCCTTGCTGCAGTTTGTTATAAGTAGGTAAGCCATATAGAGTGGCTGCTTTTGATTAATTGGATTTAAAAATTTGCCCATTAACGATAACTATGGTCTATTGTTTGATCCACCTGACTGACATCGAAAATCTTCCTAATATTATTTCTGCCATTTTATCAATTATTCTTATCATTATTATTTGATAGTGTTGTCAGTTTGGGTAGCAACTCTCAGATGCTGCATGCTTTGCAGAATATTGAGCACTTACACACCTCAGTCACATTTTACTATTCACCCTCATAGATTCTTGCTGATGTCTTTGGGCATGGATTTGGATATGGATTTTCTTCTGTGAAACTCTGACCTTTACTTGCAGTCTCTGAGTACTTGCTTCATGCTGTCCTCAGCTGCTTTCTTAACACAAATTACCCATTCTGATAGAGACCTGACCTGGCCTTCAGAAAAACTAAAATGAAGATAAATGTCAAGTTGAACTTTATTTTCTTCCCCTCCACAACTATATTTAGTAGTCTCTCTGTCCTTTATGTTTGGACAGAAGGATGCTACCTGTGGGAAGGTATCACACTGATGGTATATGGTACTTAAAGTGCAGGACACATAGGTGTAATGGATGTAAGGACTGAAAGCAGAATCTCTAAAAGAACAATTATGGATATATAAACAAATTATTTTCTCATTTAGTAACATTTTTGTGATGGAAGAAGTACTCAGATCCTCCATTTAAGTAAAAGACCCAAACATTACATTAATATATATTAAGGGATTCAAATTATTGAATTGAGTATGTTATTTATCACTTTAAAGTAGTAGCTGGTAAAGATAGAACTAAATTTCACTACACAATCCTTATAAGTTGGCTTAATATACATTCTCCTGGGTAGCTTGTGAATCTCTCCTAGGTATCAAACACTGATGCGTATAGTGTATTTAGTTGTATTAAACTGATTCAGAAGAGTAATAAGTAACTAAAGTTATCACATAAATATAGTGTAGTAAGAAGTACAATATGCCTCTTCATTTTTGTGTATAAAATAGCAGAAAAGGGAAATAATCAAGTAAAGTAGAGATACCTCAAAATTGTATTCAAGCACAGTGCTTAAGTAAACGTACTTCGTTCCTTTCCAACACTGTTTCAGAGCATGTCATTGTTGCATATCATTACCCCTGACTCTTCCCTCACTTCCTATCTGCTCTCTACTTGTACTCAATACAATGAAGGCACAAAACAGCCCAAAAATATATTTACATTTAAAACGTCAAAATATCCGCCAGGCTCTGGTATTAGACGTGTCCTTTTTTTCAACTTGTTGATTCCAGGGAGACTCTACGGTAGTGGGTACCAGTAAACTCAGAAACCTGTATGAGCACTTTGAGGAAGAGCTGGGGAAGAGACAGGAACGAGCCAAGGCTGCTCGACCAAAATGGGAGCCACCTAAGACCAAACTAGACGAGGATCCAGGTAGGAAGTAGTTGAATGTACTTATGGAGGAACATTTTGGTATCTAAAAATGCTGTCACATAATTCTGTTGAATTAATGTACAGTAATTTTGACAGTTTTTGTTCTGCCTTTGTAGTGCTAAATATTATGTTTGATACCCTTAACAGCCAGTCAGTGACTGCTGAGTTCAACCTTTATTTGAGTGGTCTTGTTTCTTTTGTAAGTCTGTAAGCTGTTCTTAATTAGTTCAGCAGCTAAATAGCAATGTGTAAACAGTTGGCACATCTGTTAATAATTTTTATCACTGAAACATGCTGTTCTCAGCAGAGCATTACGCTGAGGCAGAGATTAAGTTCAGTGTTTGTGCTGTTATTTGCAGGGCTGTCTCTTGATTGTAGGCATGTGCGGTATATACCATGTAAGATAATATCTTTATTGTTGTTTTAACGATGTGCCAGTTGCTATTATTCAGTTTGTAACTCACAAAAAAAAAACAAAGAACAACAAAAAAAAGCAGCCATCAAAAATGCTTTGCGAATGAACGTAGTGATGTGCTTCAACGTTATGGTGCATTTAAAGTTAAAAATGAGTGAACAAACAACACCAGGAGACAGAATCCTCCAACTTCTCAATAACACAAATCTGACTCAGGGACACCTAATTTGCTAAATTTGTTCTTCCATGCTTTGACTTCACAATCAAGCTCTTGAGTCATGCAGCTGAGTGGTAATTATAATCCTGATTTTTGGTGTAGGTTTTCTGTTCGATCAGGGGCAGTGACAGTTGAGACATTATAAAAAGCAACTATTGCCATCGCTATTGGCAACTGTACTGCTCCTTTGATCTCATAGATAGATTAAGTCCAAAAAGTGGAAGTTTTAATGTACTACAATATTTGAACAGTGAATCCAATATAGTGGCTTGTAAGTTATGCATCTATATTTATTTCCTAGAAGAAACAATAACAAAAGGAACACTGCATTATTACCATGAGGATGAATATTCCTTATTTCTCTCCAATATTTGGCAAAGCCAGAGTGCACACAATTTAAAAGCATTTTCGCTGATTAATGAAACTTTATGTTATATTATACATTGTTGGGGTACAGCTGATCAAGGAGGCTTAACCACTCGACCAGTTCTGGGTCAGTGAATTATGTTTCAGTTGTCAGGCCTATAAAGTTCTAATGATTTAAGAGCTTTTTGTACTTTGGTTCCAGATGACAGCAGCAGTGACTCAGACTGTGAGTCAGATGATGAAGGAAGCACCTGCTCTAGCAGCACCGACTCAGATGTTTTTGATGTCATTGCTGAGATCAAGAGAAAAAAAGCTCACCCTGACCGCCTGCATGAGGAGCTGTGGTACAACGACCCAGGACAGGTCTGTCTTAACATAGGGATATTTGTTTTAGTATTATTTATTATGTTACCAAATCCCCCAAAATATGATCTTGTAACATATTGTACTACATGAAGAATGCTACGGTGAAACAAGAATACTTCACATTCACATTATTATTAGTCATTTTTTTTACACAACATAAGTGCATTACAGAAGAAGGGTATCAGCTGGTCCGTAAAAAGTCTGAAAATATCATAAATACAGTTTTACTAATAAACAGCTTTAAAAAAGTAAAGTATTAAATTATCCTGAGTTTGGATTGAATAAATCCTAAATTGTTTTGTCACATCATAGTGAAAATTGCTTCAGTCTTCCAGATTGTAGAAAAAGAATTTTCCCAGTGTGAGATGCTTCCAGTAAAATAATCCCTTGCCTACACCGCAGACGTTTCAGCTGCATTTTAGAGATGTGCATAGTATGTGTTACTCACCACATGTACTATACTGGCTGTGTAACCCCTCAATTGTATTGTGCGCATCACAAGCAAGCTTTCTGTTTGTATTCATACCAGGTGCATGTTCAATCACACATTGGAAGCATTTTGTTTGTCTGCAGGGAAAAGGGAAGTCTGTGGTCTAAATCTCTGACAACACAATAATATTGTGTTGTTTTGTGCAGAACTGGATCATAAAACCCCTGGTAAAACACAAGAAACCAAAATACAGCACTTAAAAAGAACTGTATGTTCAGTGGGATTGATGACATTTCTGTTGAGTATTTTATTTTTATAAGGCTATTAGTAATATGCCTTTTCATTCCTTTCACATTAAACACATTTTAGATGATGTTCTTAAACTCCGGCTTTAACGTTCAAGTAAATTTTCTGAACTTCAGCTTTCTTAAATTTAGTCAATACTGGAAGTCATACACTTCAGTAAATGAGGTAGATCGAGTTATGTTTTTTTTAATTTTTAAATCTAATTTTAGGATTGCATAGGAAAGTTTAAAAAAATCAAAATCCACTGGAGGTCAGGAGTAGGCAGTTTAGTATTGTAGCATGTACTGCCTTCGATGTCATACGTGGCAAGTGGAGCAGTTGTCTGATTTACGTATTTTCTTTCTGTCCAGATGAATGATGGTCCCTTGTGTAAGTGCAGTGCCAAGGCCAGACGTACAGGGATCCGCCACAGCATCTACCCAGGGGAGGAGGTATGACACGGTGTGAATAAATCACCCTTTCATAACCTTGAAGTTATGCCACAGAGGGGCAAGGACATTATTCTAGTGAGCCTGGATGAATTCACTACATACAGGTCTTTTTTTGTTTTTGTATTAAAGGGACAAAAAGTCCAAAGAACCAAATGATGATACTACATATGAGAAGAATTTGACATTGATTCGATTATTTTGCAGGTGCTATGATTTCCCACCAAGAGGCATCTCCAGCTGACAAATTTTAGCAACACTTTTTAACAATAAAGGCAATCAAGAACAATCAATCTCAAAAGTTTTTATAATATTCTTGATCATAGCTCTGATATTATTCCCGTATTGGACGTTTATTTCACGATGTACCTTTAATGAGAAAGGGAGGCTTTTTAAGACAAGGTGAAGTCAATTAGTATTGCGTTATTTTGTTGTTGATCAACAGTAGAGACCCATAAATGTTAATCTTTTGAGAAGTATTTTGCAGGGAGGTAAATTAACCTCAGCCTCCCTACTGGCAAATGTTTGCTATAATAGATTTGTACATACAAGCATGTACGCATTATTTGAAGGTGACATTTTATTCTTAGGATGGCAAATCATGGCTGTATTCATTAGAAGGTTGACAATTAAGTTTGTAGTCACTGGTTATTAGTATGAGGTTATGAGGTTCAGAATTATGACTTTGTCTTTAACAGTATCTAGAGTAGTACTGTACTTATACAGTACTACTCTATAGTATATATTAGTATATAATACAGTCTGCCGCCATCCAGTGTGGGCTGTGGGGGAGATAAATGTTTTTCTATCAAATCAACAAATAGATTGCCAGTAGAAATTACTGTATTTTCTGGAAGTCATACTTCTACTCCTCTGACTTGTCCTGCGACTTATACACTCAAGCGAATATTATGTCTATATTTACAGTAATTGTGAGTAGTCACTAGCGTTAGATAACGCTTTTGACACTTTTGACTTAATTGAAGATAACATTGTACCACTAAAAACCTGAGAGAGGAGGAGGAGATGCTGTTTCATCTCCTCTCACCCTGACGTTGCCGCAGTTATCATTATATAACATAAATGAATTAATTTCATAATGCACTTCTGCTTGTTATTTATATCTAGCCTACGTTCCTCATAGGCTAATTAGACTATAATTAGTGTAAATAGAAATGCGACTTATACACCAAAGTGATTTATATATGTTTTTTTTCCGTTCAACAAGGCTGTTTTTGCTAAAAATGTATACTCGGTTGCAACTTATGTCCCGGAATATACGGTATTTAGTAACTATTTTAGCCTTTTTCTCCAAGCTGAAATGCCAAATTTATTCGGGTTCCAGCTTCTTAATTATGATGATTTTCTACTTTTGTGTTTATCATTGTAATTGAAGACATTTAGGATGTTGGTCAAACAAAAAGACATTTGTGGGCATCACCTTACACTCTGAGATTTTGTGATGGACATTTTCATTAATGAGAAGGTATTTAGTCGGTTGATTTGTAATGAAGTTGTTAGTTCCAGCCCTGTAATTCAGCATGCCAGCAAAAAGTTTAAAAAGACGGTTTTCAGTCTTAAATTTGTTTTGCATAAATGCATAATTTGCTCAATTCAAGAAGAAAGCATATGCATGTGATGTGCCAAATTCTGTAATGACGATGAACAGCTGTACGTCAGTTATTGTGTGTTTTTCAGCCTGTGAAAATGTGCCGTCCGATGAACAACAATGCAGGGAAGCTTCTTCACTACAGGATCACCGTGTCTCCTCCCACCAACTTCTTGGTATGAAACTGTTAAAATAAGAGGAAAAACAAGAGGAAAAAATGCATTTGCAAAAATCCTAATCCAAATAACAATATATAGCTAAATAGACTCTATAACATCAGTGTAATTAATGCACATTGCATGCAACTTATGAGAATTTTTGTATTTTAACAGTAGTCATGCACTGACACTGAAGTCTGCCTTTTAAAAATGTGATTTACTGGTAACATAAACTATATGTTTTATACACAATCGTTCAGTAATCACTGTCTCTATATTCACAGCAGTGTATCGAAGATAGAGTGTGTCTGAGTGGTGCTACTGTTTTCTGTTTCAGACCGACAGGCCGACTGTGATTGAGTATGATGACCATGAGTACTTGTTTGAAGGCTTCTCTCTTTTCTCCCACACACCTCTAACTAACGTAAGCCTTCTTTGAATTGTTGGCGTTATAGATGATAAGATATGAATTTTACAGCACAGTAGTTTGGGATTTGTGATAGAAACAGTGGATGTTATTGTTTCTGTATTGTTGTTATTATTTAACTTTGCAGTTGAAGCTTAGAAATACAGGCATTTGACTTAGCAGGAGTCATTTTATACTCGATTACAACAAGTTATGTCCTGTATGTATGTATGTCCTGTAAATAATCTCACTAGTGACCTGAAGACAGTCAAATCATTTACATAGCCATCGTATGCATAGCTGGAAAGGGCTGATAACTCTAACCTGAGAAGGAACCTGTAGGTCAGTACAATGTTGGTCAGTTGTGCTGAATTTAGTTCAGACACATCCTTAATTTTGATTGGAATTCACTTTGCTGTCAGATTTATATGAAATTCCATTTAATTAAAACGCAAATTCATTCAAAATGTTTAAAAGTAACTTAAGTCCATGTTAATTCAAAACAAAATAAGTCTTTTCATGCACATATGTTTCATGTTCATACAATGACTTTGAAAAATCTGTAAACCCCTTTTGTCACATTTCTCCTCTTTTCCCCCCTTCTCATACATGCACTGTTAACACAACAGAGATTATTTAGGAGAATGGGAAAAGTCCCCCCTTCCTTTCATTCCGCTGTCCTCAAAATAGTTTAAAATGACCTTTTCACTTTGGGTTAGCTTCTTTTCTTCTTTTTTGCCTGGACAAAGTGCTCCTCTCTCACAATGACCTTGTGGCATAGTCCCTCCCTCAATTTTGCCGCATCAGTGACTGTCAAACATTACAGAGGTCATGACTTAAAATACAAATACTTAAAATCATCTCCTTTAGTAGCCGGTGAGTTGTTTTACCCTAAAAAAGAAGTATAAAGGCAGTGAAAAATCAACAGGAACACTTGTTTATCGTGTAAATATTTCTGCATGCAGATATACATTTGGACTTTTGTCCAGTAGCGCCCGTGTGTGTTTTTTCTTTATGTATGAATAATAAAATACTTGGTCAATATCCAGCTAGCTCCACGAGAGCCCAGAGGATTAGGCATGATTTGAACTGGATAATTTAAGCAGCTCTTGTTAAAAGCTGAAGTAAATGCTTCGTTACAATGTGCAGATTAGGAACCTCAGGGCATGTTGATATTAGCCCCCTGCTAGATAGCTGCTGGGATAGGAAGAACAAAAGTGACTCGTAGATTAATCTCTTTAAATGGACCCCCATGCCAACAAAGACCTTGTAACTAGGGAGATTAAACTCAAAAGAACAGACTTATTTATTTAGCAGGATTTGAGTAGTTTAATTTACAAGAATCGTGGATGCATGCTTGAATCTATGTAGTTATTATTTTTTTTTTTTAACTGAACAAAGTTTGTGCATATTTTTATGCAAATTAATTTATGGTGGGGTTTCTTGAACATACAGTACTACTTTTTCTTTTCATACATTTGGTTGCAAATGCCATTGCGGGCAAGCTCCATACTAGAGATGAGGTTTTAATGAGTTTCCTTGAAATGCTGTAACCTCTGCCTAACGCCATGGTAATGAGTCAGTTCGTCCTTTCTTCTCCTTGTCCTCTGTTCCTTTCATCATCACAGATTCCATTGTGCCGTGTGATCCGCTTCAACATAGATTATACCATTCACTTCATAGAGGAGATGGCACCTGAGGTCAGTAAAACCCCACTTTATCTCACAGCTCTTTCACTCTTCTTTCTCAACCTTTTTGTTTTTATCTCAAGTGGCTGAATCTGAGCACAGCTGAGCCACACATAACCCTCACACCTCAGTGCCTGGGTGAGTGAAGGTGCTAATCCTTTTACAAGAGGGAAAAGAGATTCTTTTTAACCCAGCGAGGTTGATTACATCAATAAGGTGGCTTATGTGATAAAGTTAGAGGACTGGATTTACTTATCAGTCATATCTACATTAAAGTTGTGACAAGATGCTTTGTTGACTCTGTTTGCTGTACTGTATGCTCACAAAATGCAGCTATCAAACTGTCCTCTCTCCTTTGTCCAGAACTATTGTGTCCAAGGCCTGGAGCTGTTTGCCTCTTACTTGTTTGAGGATATTCTTGAGCTGTATGACTGGAACCTGACAGGTACAAACCCCAAACCAAGGGCCAGTTATTTGCCAGCAGTGCTTGATCTCATATAGCAAATAGCACATTGTGTCTCACAAAGGGTCCTTCGCCCATGGCTCTCTTATTCTCTGTTTCTATGGGTTTCTAACATTTTACATATAGTAATGGCAGGTAGTGAAATTTGTGCTAGAGTGGTTAGTTAAATACATAGTAACAAAAGTATGTAAACCTTTTGTGCTTACATAATTGGTCATAAAATGTTTATACCTCTATTATACAATAATGCAACCTCAAATAAGTGTTCAGGTAGCTGAGAATCAGTCCTGCCCAACATTCAGGAGGAATTCTGAACCATTCTTTGTTACTTCAGGTCAGCTATGTCCTTAAAGGATCTGTGGTGTCAGTGTTTCTCAAGCAATTTCCCTAGTGGATCAATAACGTTTAGTTTAAGTCTTCACTGAGCTCATGCGGCAACATTTCTGTTGGGTTTTAGGTCTGGACTCTGACCGGACCACTGTAAAAGTGCATCTTTTTTTTTTTTTTTTTTTTTTGAATCCATTCTGTAGGGGTTCACATACTTTTTTTCACCTACACTTTGGATGTTTTTATGATGTATTCAGTGCGGATGAGAGCCATGCTGTTAATGTGTACCATTAATATATATTTATTTGTTTTTATTATTAATATTAAGTCCTGACTACAATACAAGACACATTTAGAGCGAAAAACTCTTCTTCTTTCAGGCCCTGAGTCTGACAGTGAGGTCTCTGGTTGCCAACGGTTCCACTTCATGCCCCGTTTTGTTAGATTTTTGCCTGGTAAGTCTTTGCTTTGTTCTTTCTCTCTTTTGTTTGGTGGTCACAGTGCGCAGTTCTTCAGTTTGAACATACAAAAGAAAAACTGCTGCCAGTTTCAACTAATGTCTCATATTTCTGCTTATTTGTGGCTTTCTTATCAAACTGATAGGTTCACTTACAGAGCCTGAGCTGCTCTGTAGCTGCATGGTATTCATCTTTGATACACATGATGGTGCTGATGCACTATATTTCTACAGTACGTCTTATGACAGCAGTGCCACCTACCTTCTTTTCAACAAAAAAAAAGAAAAATCATCTCTCCTTGTTTTTACAGTTTAGTCTTGTTAAACCTAATCCTTCTCTTTTGCAAGAAACACAGCACTGTCATGTCTGATGTTTTTGATCTGTAATTTTGAGAGCATGAGGAGAAAAATAGTGCATGATGATGTACATCTTGGTTTGAAAGTTTCTGTAAGAGTGTATCCATTATTGTCTTAATGCATTTCCAGGACTTGTGTGTCTGCCCATGTGAACATTTCTAAATAGAGGTGAATCAATTTCACATGATTATATAATAAATTTGCTGTTTGGCATAGTAGATTGAAATGCTTTTCCATGCCTAGCTTTATTTCTCTGCACATGGATTTGTATATTTTTCCAGCATCAGAATTGCTTTGAGGGTTTAGAACAGTAAAGGAATGCAGGCTCTGTGAAACATTTTCCCTTGCTGAAAAAGTCACAGCTTGGTTAATTCCATAAACTGTAGCTATAAAGACTGAGTTTTTTCCCTTTTTAATTAACTGCGAATCCCTGGTGAACTGCAAGTCTTGTGGTAGTGTTTTTATGCTTCTGTCCATACATGTATTTATTGTTTATTTTATTATTGTTTTATAATTTTGTTTATAAATTGTCTTAGATGGCGGGAAGGAGGTACTGTCCATGCATCAGGTGCTGCTCTACCTGCTGCGTAGCAGCAAGCCCCTAGTTCCTGAGGAGGAGATTGCAGACATGCTGCAGTGGGAGGAGCTGGAGTGGCAGAAATATGCAGAGGAGTGCAAGGGCATGATCGTCACCAACCCGGGCATGGTAAGGCCTCAGTTTCTCAGTTACTACAGGAGGTGGCCTTGTCTGCCATTTCAAGGGCATTGGCTGCCCCCAACCCCGCCATTGCAGGAGTAAGGTTGTTCCTGCTAGCTTGTGACATGAACATCCTCACCTATTATCTCCAAGGGTGTTTGCTGTCATCAACAATATTGGGGCAGAAGCTTTTTATATCACAGTCAAGCTGGTTAACTTTCTTGTCAGGCCTATATTTTAAAGGATGTACATTAAGTGTGTCTTTATAAAAGCGATGATGCTGTTGCAAGCTAAAAGGTTGCATATGAACAGTAAATATAACTGTGTAACCTTTGGCGTGGGTGAGTTATTGAGTGAACTGCTCTCCTTGTAAGGACTGAATTGTTTCTGTCAGGTTTTTCATGTAGGTGGAGTATAATAATCTTAAATTCGTACACTCAAGTTAAAGTTTGACCTGCCAGTAAAATGAAGTAAATTTAAAAATATTTAAAAAAAATAAAAATGACTTATCCTGTGGTGAAAATAAAATTATCTGGGACAATGGTTAATTATCACTTTCACTGTCACTTAAGATTTTGTTGTAATGAGTTTGGTAGTGGTCTGTTGGGTTTGGTCATTGTTACTGTTTCATTCTGTTTAAAAGTTGTGATGTTTTAAATTACTGTCATTCTCAAATGTTTTTTTATATGCCCCATGATGGATAGTATGTTCGCAACTATAAAAAATTGATTTGATTGGTTTATTCTGTCAAATATATTTTTTTTTTAATCAGCTCATTTTGTCAGGCTAAAAGTAGTAAAAAAAAAAAAAAGCCCATTAGTTCCTTGAGCCTATTGTGACATTTTAAAATAAACTCATTTGTCCAACTAATAGTCCAAAACTGAAGGATATGCAATTTACAATAATGCAAAACAGACAAAAGGAGCAAATTGACACGTTTGAAAAGTGGGAACCAGAAATGATCAACTGATTGATTTTCAATATAGATTCTAATTCATTTTCTAGGTATGAAATGTTCTTGACACCAACTGATTATCAAAACCTTCACCAAAATGTCTTTTCAGAGCTAGAAGGCCCTGTTCAAAACATACATGCCCTTATTTTGTAGAAATCTCACCCACAGCTTTATGTCAAGGTCCAGATGGTTCCAAATGAAAAGGGTTCAATGCCAGTCAAACACATCATGTTCAAATGATTATTTCACAGATTGGCATGGGCCACAAATGAAGTTTCATGAGCATTGGGTATGTCATATTAAAGCATAGGTAAAGATGCAGTGGACGCCAAATGGCCTAGTACATATAAATTAGCATTTTTACAATGTATTTGTATCAATGATATGAACTGGGCAATCAACAAGCGTTCCATCAAGCCAATCAGGCATGATTAGGTTGCTTCATAGGCAGAATCAGAGTTGGCTGGCGACCTCTTGCTCTCAAATCTACGTCTGTATGCAGGCCATGACAAGCGAGTGCGGCTAATGTCAAGGTGAGCCTGAGCCTCAAGCCATCTGCTGTGCACCTCATCACACCTTATGCTACAGCCCCTTCCTCTGATCTCGCCAAATGCCTGACAGGCCAACTGTGATTTGGGAGTCAGCTGAGGACATGTTGCTTGTCAATCTCCTCCCTGATAAGCACATCAGAAGTTAGCTCGCCATCCCTTAAATCACTTTATTATGCCTGTGTGGTCGCTACTAGCTGAACCTGGGATCCATCTTATTATATTCCCATAAAAGATGACTGCTCTGAAGTGGATTTATTTATGTCACATATTGGTAGGTGGTGATTGAATGATGGCTGTATTGTACCTATAGTGGCTTCAGAAAGTATTCAGACACCTTTACTGTGTTGTACATGTAGAATTAATTTTAAATGCAAAACATTTTCATTTTGCTCATCATTCTATACTGAATTACCCATAATAAGGTGAAATATATATTATATAGAGCTATATGCTCATGTGTAATATGTGCATAATTTAATATTACTCACTGTACTGGCTTCTTTTCCCCCTAGAAACCAAGCTCAGTACGTATTGACCAGCTGGACAGGGAGCAGTTCAACCCAGACGTCATCACCTTCCCTATCATTGTTCACTTTGGGATTCGTCCTGCTCAGCTCAGCTATGCCGGCGACCCTCAGTAAGATCACATACATGCACACAGAAACCCACACATACACAGAGATAAAACTTCATCAGCCATCCAAATACACCTCTCTACCCATATAGCTCGCACTCACTGTGTACTGTCTCCCTAGTTCCTTACAATCAGAGTTCACTGGTACTCTCTGGGGACACTGATGGCAAAATCCTTTGTGTCGCATGTTGAGGGGGATACGAAAGGCTTATGTCCTAAAGGATGGTAGATGGATAGATGGAAAGGGGAATATACGGATGAGAAAATGAGTGGCGTGACATTTTCACATGCACCATCACGGGTCCCAGGTTTCTGCTGGGTGCCTCTGCCATGGGAGCTGCTGCAGTTTATGTCTTGTGAATAGTAATGCTATACACACATGCCACAGGACTGTAATAGGGGATAGGGTACTGTGCTGCTGCATAATTAACAAAAGCAGTGTATTAGATCATCTGAGCTGTGGTCTCTGAGGTGTTCAGAGAGAGGCAACAGCACCATACCGTGCACCAGTCAGAAGTCAATAAACAACTTGGTTTCTGTGCTCTTGTTCTAAATTTAAACCTGTGGATTTCTTGTTAACTCAAATATCTGGTCTCAATCACAACAGTCAGGAGGAGGTGCAAGAGGAAAATGGTGGTGATGAAGACACAAACAAGAGGATGATCATTAGGAAATCCATTTAGACAGAACTAGTTTGCTTCCTCCCTCTGACTAATGTCCTGTCCCCCGCCGCTACATTTTAGCTGTCTGTCCATTGAGCGCTTTCATCCCTGTGCACCCTGCTGCCATGTCAAACTCCTCAAAGCTGCAGACAACGACAAATTTATGGATGGACTGGGACATCATTAGCTGATGCAGAAACAAGTAGTAAGAGACCAGTGGAAAGGATTTCCTACCACTGCTAATGATGCGTGTAGCGAGGCCAGGAGTCTGTGTTGATTGCAGCGGTGGCAATGCCACAGAGAGGAAGCCTTGGACACAGCAGCAGCAGCATATATTAACTCAGGAGACTGTAGAAGCTGTGTTGTCTTTCTCCGTTCATACTGCCCACTAGATGCATTTGTTTTCAGGCCAGCTATTCAAGCTCCCTTAGCTCTAGCGTGGCCGGTGAGGCAAGAATGACGACATGTATGAGGTTAGGGAAAGTAAAGAAAGGGAGCATCATGGATGAATGGAAGAGCACAGAAAATGATAGAAAAAGAGGGATGAAACTTTAGTGTTAGTCTTACATCTTAGTTTCCTTAAATAAGTCAGTTTCTTTTCTATAAAAAGTAAATATGAGGATGGCAATCTTGGACCAGGTAACATTCCTATACCTCGGCTGAGGTTATTTTTATTTATCTGTTTTTTTTTTTTTTTTTTTATATGGGTGCACACTCACATAGCATTCCTTTAGCCCTTTGTTTCCATGCATCATTATTCTTATACCTGTCATCACAGCTTGTTATACTGTAAAGAAGTTTCAATCGGTGCTTTTGAAGATTTTTATATGTATACTTAAGAGGAGAAGAGAACTGAGCACTTCTGCTTAGTGAAAAAAGGAAAATGGATGTGTCAGGATGTCTCCCGTGTATCTGGAAACATTTGTATGTTGATGTTGAACCACTCTCAACTTCCCTGCTGGGTGGGTTCTGAGTGTTTGAATTGTTTTGGACATTGGCAAGTTTTTGAGGTTCAGATCTCAGTTATAGACATTTCATCACATCTGCAAGGTTCCAATGTTTCAGTTTGTGTTTGAAATAATCGCAAAACCATATTAAATGCAGGACATGTTCTGCCTTCTGTGATTACTGTGATATTATACGTAATATACGACATGATGTATTAATGAGGAAAGTTATTTGATTTTCTGACCTTGTGGGTTGCGTCTTGTGAAAGTATGACTTTTGCAGTCCTTGCAATGGTCCAGAATATTTAGCTAAAAGGGATCCACAAATCTGTTGCACACATTTTTAAATTTAATGAAATTGGTGCTTCTTTATTATATTAATTATTGGTGCCTAATGATACAGAATAATAAAGTGAAAGTACATCAGAAAGATTTTTTACAAATGTATTAAAAATTAATAGCTCAAAGCTCTCATTTGCAAAGCTATTGAGAGTCTTTATTGTAGTTTTGAAGTATTTTGAGTGTTGTTGAAATCGTTATCAGGTGCCTCATGTTTTCTTTAATTTTTGAAGTTATATCTAGAACTTCATCTGAGTCCACGTGTGGTAAATTGAATTAATTGGACAAGTGTCAAAAGTCACATACTTGTGCTTTTTATGTCCCAGCATTTATGCTTCATCTCAAGACAAAAACCGAGACATGAAATCTGAGAAACTCTACTGAGGTAAACTTTTGTGGTGAGGGATAGATCAGGTCAAGGGCATAAAACCATTTCTCAGGCTTTGAGTGTTCCCAGGAGCACAGTGACCTCAATAATTGTGAAATGAAAGAAGTTTGGAAACCAATAGGGCTCTTCCTAGAGTTGTCAGTCTGGCCAAGCTGAGCAGCCAGCCAAGATGTGCTGAAGAAGAACACTTAGTCTAATAGCTCTTCCTTTGCAGAGATGGGGGACCATGTTGGAAGGAAGACCATCTCAGGAGCACTCCATCACTCAGGACTTTGACAGTGGCTAGATGAAAACTACTTTGTGTAAAAGTCATGTAAGAGCCTGCTGGAATTTGTAGACCTAATATAAAGGACTTTGTAGAGCAAAAAAAATGATCTGATGACATAAAAATTGAAGACTTTCAGCAGAACACTAAACACTGTCTTGTAAACAGGCATTACTCATCACCTGGCTAATACCATTCATGCAATGAACCATGGTAGTGGGACCGTTATAGCTATGCAGGTGCTTCTCAGCAGCAGGCACAGGGAGACTAGTCAGAACTAAGGGCAGCATCAATGCAACCAAATGCAGAAAATTCCTTGAATAAAACCTGCTTGAGTGCTTGTGAGCTGAGACTAGGATAAGAGTTCGACTTTCAGAGGGCCCACCAGGAAGAATGGGAAAACTGCCCAGATCCAGGTGAACAAAGAGATTTGTAGAGATTTACCCCAGACTCAAAGTGTAAAGATCGTCTATAGAGTACAGTTTCTGAAGTGGAGATTTGAGTATTGGTTTTTAAGAACTAAGAAGAAAAATTTCTAAAAACATGTTTTTGCTTAGATTTGCAAAAAAGACTTTCTGAAGCCATTGACTGTTTGAATGCCAAAACAAAATGATGAGAATACAGTTGAAGCCAGTATTACATATACCATGTCTGAAAATGGCTAGAGATAGGAAACAGAGAGGGGGTATAAAGGAAGAAAGAGGCAGCATATGCTAATGAAGGCATGTACACAGACTGACGAGAGCCACAGCGCTGTTACTCTGAGAACACACAGCCGATCTGTGGAAAGGTCATTGGAGCGGATTGGGAACGATGTGGCCTCCCAGGCTGGATAGACTCTCTCTCTCTCTCTCTCTCTCTCTCTCTCTCTCTCTCTCTCTCTCTCTCTCTCCTCTTTGCTTTCTTCCTGTCTCTATCTCTTGTCCGCTTGGGATGCTTCAGTGCGGAGGTGGTGGTGAGCTGATAATCGGGGCAGTAAAGCCCTCTCATTCCCTTGTCTCAGTCTCTAATGAAGTCCCCACTATTAAAGCTCTATAATTCTTCTATTCCACAGTACACCCCCACCTCTCTCCTTGTACTTCTTTCTCTCTCTTCCCTTCTATTTTTTTATGCCTCTCTCCCTCTTTCTGTCAATGTGCCATCCTATCCCTTACTCCTCCTTCTCACCAATCATAATTGAATAACTGGGGTAAATGAGGAGAAAGTCTCCTGAATGGGAGCAGAACGGTCACACTGAGTCCACAGTGCATCAGTCATGAGGTCTGATTGAAAAGGGGTGCAGTGGGGGTGGGTAGTGGTTAGTATGGTGGTGGCTGCATGTCACCTTGCCAATAACTCCCTGCTTCTTTTGAGATGCAAATGAAGGCAAAGACAATGGGTTTCATAGAAAATGAGAATAAGGACGTTGTGGAATAGCTCTTGAGCCATTGTCAGAGCTGCTGAAATGTTACATGACTTACAGCTTTTTCCTAGTTAAAGGAAAATAAGGTGAACTGCAAGTCATCTGTCAGTGTATGTGTATGCACCTCTGATGACAGTTCAAACGGTGGACATTTGAAACTTCTGTGTCCACCGCCCTCACATGCAAGCATCTAATCCAGTAAAGGCCGCAGGCAACTGTTAAATTATTTTTGAAATCAGGGAAACTGCAGATGAATCATTGATTATTGTTGTTTCAGAACAGGAGAGTGGGGAGGGAGGGGATAGACTCCTGTCAACCTTGACACCACCTTATCTGCTTGTTGGCAGGTACCAGAAGCTGTGGAAGAGCTACGTGAAACTACGCCACCTGCTGGCCAACAGCCCCAAGGTCAAGCAGATTGACAAGCAGAAGCTGACACAGAGAGAGGTGTGTTGAAGCAAAACAAAAACATACTTTCATGTTTTTTGTTTAACTCTGTCAGGTGGCCTGCACTTATTTGTGAGCATCTAGTGCACCGTACTTTCAACTTAAATATTTAGGAAGCTCATTTCCTGCAGCTATCAAAGACTACACTGAAACACGGGGGCACTTGCACACTGCAGAAATGAGATATTCATAGCCATTAATTTAAAAAATAAGAAAAAGTTGTTACCATTACTACTATTCCTGCTGTGTGCACTGATTCAGATGCTGCTGTGTCTCTGGACCCTGCTGCTGGTACAGCCATTGCATCAAAACAAAGATGCTGTTTCACTAAATACAAATGAGACATCCAAAACCTACAAAGGTGGCATTATTTTCTGGTTTTGTTGATTTTTGTAAAAACCCACAATTTCACTCTCATGTTTCATGCTTTGCCACAAGAGAGGAATATTTACATATTTGAACCTACAGCTATGTTATATGCACATTAGTAACACATATTTATTTCTCTCACAAGATGTGATTTTTGATATTGAAAGATTTACTTCAGATATATTATCATATTTATTGTAGCCTGTTATTGAACAGTCAAATTGTGCAATACCAGTCATCTTCATTATTTAACAAATGATGTATAAAATGTAGAGAAAGTTGAAGAAAGTGTAGCTTCATCACGCTGAGCATTCATCACACTGATGAAGCTACTCGGATAAGTAGTGAAACATTTCGACCTAAAAACTAGAAGTCCAGTTGTCGTGACTTAACCTCTAGATAACTTCACCTGGACGACTGAGAATCTTCACAGACACGTTAAATAAATGTATGGCTCAGAATAAAACAGCAGTAACTGCTCTGCTCAGAAACTGGCTCTGAAGGTCAAACGCCCCACTAGATAAAGGTTTAGATTTGGTAATAACTATGTAGTCATCAGAGATTTGCCATGTACAGGTATTGTGTGTGGCCTGAAGCAGCTGAGCACAAGTGCCTTGTCCCTCTATTCATTACTGTTGGACTGATTTAAAAGTAGATGCAGCTTTTCCTCTCTCTCTAATGCGTAGGTATACTACAGATTCTGTCTCTTCCTTTGGCCTGTTTGATATACTCTGAACCAAACTCTGAGCTCAATTAGCTTGTTTCCCAGGTAGTTTGAGAAAGCTTTCCAGCTAACAGGCCCTGACAGTCCTACTGTCAACCTGCTCTGGAGCAATTAGTCAACCCCGATATATATACACACTCACACTGAGTGCAATCGGCACCACCACAAACAATATCCATGTCAGTGTCTCTTCACTGCAGGGGCAGTGTGGCATCACTTCTTACTTAATGATCAAGGGAACACTGAAGTTTCCTGTCTAAATGGTCTTTCACTAAAAGACTAAATGCCTCTCCCTCTCATAGGCAATTTATACCACTGGTCAGAAAGTAATCAACTTCTCTGATTCCTTTTGTTTTTTTTTCCTTTTCTTTAAGTTTCATTGGTTTTGGTTGTCAATGCAATATAACCCATAATGACAGTATGTTTTGTAATTGTATTGAAAATTAAGTGAAAACACAAATGTCACTTTATTCTATCTCTAATTTGAATAAGTGTTAAGCCTTGGAAGAGAATTCAACTTTGAGTCTTCTCTGTCATCTCGGGTTTTTGAGGATTTGCTCTGATTCTTTCCTACAGATTCATATTAATTTGAGCTGTATGAGAGGTGTATTTAAAAAAAACTATCTTCAACTCTTTCCACAGGCTCCCCTTTGGTTTCAAATTTGGGTTTCTACAAGAACTACAAGAACTTAACCTTGTGTTTCTTAGTCTAAAGCAACTTATTCAGTGTCTATAAAAGAAGCTGGAGCAAATGAAAGTGCATCTTTCCCAACAGGCAACATTTGGCCATCGAGACGTATAAAACAAAACATCAGGGAGTTCACCAAGATTCATCCTCTGGAAACTGTATATTTCCTGTTAATTAGAGAGAGATCTTAAGTTGAACTGCCCTGAACTGCAACAGCATTGCTTTGTTAATTTAAGCAATACAGTGTGAATAAGCTTAAGGTCCTGAAATAAACCTCCAAATGCACAAGTAAGCAAAGAGGGCACACATGGAACAGATGTACACTTGACTTCTATAGTCATTTAATTTCAGGCAGTGTATTTGGAGTTTAACCTCAGGCTGATCCAAAACGCAAACACTCCAGAAGAATGTGATGATAAAAGTTAAATGTGCTCTGACTTGTCTGTTTGACTAGCAGAAGGCTCTCTACCCTGTCTTCCTGGTTAATTATTTACTTATTATATTTCTGTCCATTTTCTGCGTAATATAATCGCAGTGTATGATTCCCACTTTTCATGTGCGGTGGCTGCCTGTCTTTGGAAAGATTGGTTATTGTGTGGTTATGCATGCATGTGTTGTGAATGGGTGAGCCTGTTCACTTTGATCAAAGTAGGATGGCATTATTTATTCATGTCTTTGTTCTTATTTCCTCTGCAAGTAAAAATAATTCCTGGGATTCCATTTTAGGCAGATAATGACTTACTGAGATTTGATACCATCTCAGTTGAATGAAACACGTGTGCACACATATTTAGGAGGTGCAGTCTATCAGTACATCTTCCACCTTAGTTGTTATTTGGAGGACACCCCTTTCTCAGACTTAACCTTTTGCACCTGCCTAAATTTCCATTTATTTCCTGTAGAGCTGACATGTTGATTCTGTGATTTATTTATTTATTTTAATTTTTTTTTTTTTATAAATGATTTTTAGTTGTCGCTGATCAAGCTACCTCTGGGCTCTTTTCTAATAGTCCTAATGGGCTCGCAGATATCTGGCTGGTAGGGATTAAAGGCTCAGAGTCACTTTCTACACCCAGTATCACCACCACTACTGACAGTCATGCTGACCCACTGCAATGCTTCAATTAGCCAGGAGCAGTGGGAATGTCACTTCTCCTTTTCTTTATTGCTGCATGTGTGTTCTACCATGAAAGCTTAGATTTTGCATGTATCATTTTGGAGAACGTGAGTGAAAGAAGCGAGAAGGTGAAGGTGGGGTGGGTTTTTTAGGATGGGAATTGTCCCTGTGGGCTGTGCTGCAGCAGATCAATAATTGACAGGCTGATTGTTTGGCAGGAAGCTCTTCAGAAGATCCGTCAGAAGAACACTATGCGCCGTGAGGTGACAGTGGAGCTCAGCAGTCAGGGTTTCTGGAAGACCGGCATCCGCTCTGACGTCTGTCAGGTAACACCTGTCAACAATATGCATGTACAAAAACTGGCACATGCATACATGCAGCAATATATGCTCACTATGGCTTATATGTGAATGCATGCACACATTGAGATGTGTGATACAGACGTAGGTAACTTCTCACTCACCTATTAACATCAGTCTGTACTTTGGTATAACTGTTAAGTGTGGGTCCAGGTGTTCAGCCTTCTAAACAGCATACAGAACACATGGGCTTAGTAGATATCAATAAAATGATAATATAAAATAATATAAAACTGAAAAGAAGCCAATGCAAAGCAGCAAAATTTTTCATCATGTGGTCATATTTAATGGACACCATGCTTATTAGAAACTCACAGTTTTACCCATATTTTGTGGCAGCTGTAATAGCTAGGTTAAGAGCTAAGATGAACAGTGAAATTACTACTCCACTAAATTCTCTGTTGTAGATAGTGTTGAACGGTGTACAGATACTAGACAGGTATCACAATACAATGCTGTTAAAAGCAGTACAATACCTCATTTTATACATATCGGTACTTGATTAATTAGTAAGAGCCATAAATCTGTTGCTGTGCAGCAGCAAGCAGGGCTGTGTGTGTGTCCGTGAGCGGGCAGGGCTTTGCTTCACACTAGACAAAGTGGGTGTGCCGGCTGTTTGTTTTCTCTAATGCTTCTCTCTGTAATTGCAGCTTTTATGGTTAAAAACAAAAAAAAACAAAAAAAAGAGAGACATGGCTGCAAGTGCTCTTCCAGACTGTCTACAGTTTGTAAACAAAACAGACACACAAAGTGACATTTGGCATTATCTCGCTTATGTAGCTGACAGTCAGGACAAGACCCTTGGACACTGTAAAGCCTGTCAATAAAAGATGTTTCAAACCAGCTAAGCTAACACGTCCAACTTGGCAAAGCACCTCACCAACAGTATAAATAAATAATTCAAAGTGCGACAGGGTAGCGATTAGCGAATGGGATAGAACACATTTGCTATTTCTAACAAGCAACCTTTTTTCACCATTAGTCTGACAAGGAAATTAAGGGCAACTGCCTAATTTCGCTTTGTAATCTTTAAATTTATCAGTGTGACTAACAGATTTCACTCCTGTTGTTTTATGACCTGTTTTCACATTCTCCATAGTGCTGACATTGTCAAAATATTTTTTCTTTGCTTTGGGCTTAATAAATTCCATGTTCTGTCATCTGTTTCCTGATGGTTTAGTTTTTTCCATGGTATAGTTTCAGTATTTGTATTGAGATAACTCGGCATTGGTTTTGATGTCATAATTTTGTTATTGTGACAACACTAGTTGGAGACATAACCATGACATGTAAAGGTTTTCTGAACAATGATGGGGAACAACATAGGGTGTATAGATTTTTAGATCTCCCTCCTATAAAAGAGAATGATCTAATTTTGCTAATCTGCTGGCTTGTCTGCGAAGCGAATACAATAACTGAGAAAAGCGATGCAATTATCATTTAAATTTGCACAGGAAAACAGCAGCACTTCCACTTAGACAGACACAGACCTGCACTCATTGCATAGCCACCGTAGAAACCTGGCTTCCTATCTTTCCACACATTGCGTCACTCCTTCATTCAACTGCCAAAATATGTGTAAGGAAAGTGGACTCTGCAGAACCCCGGTAGCGATACTATTCATTAAGCAGTGTCTCAGACCTGACAGTTTATTTATACACCATACAACTCCACCAACACTCACTATGGCAAGACTACTTGTACAGTTATCTCTTTTATGCACTCTTTAGAAACACATATACTAAGGTATGTTATCTTGATCCCAGGGAAGTGGGACAACATATGTAGATTAGTTTTGCATGCATACAATTAGGCATGAGTGGCCCTAACAAGACTGTAATCCTGTGTCAGTGCCGTATTCACTAAACATTTAGAGCTGCATTTGATCTGGGATTTGTCCATGAAATGCATCATTATACTGTATTTTATTGTCTCTCCTAATATTTTCTGCCTGTTATTCAAAATACGATATATCTTATTCTCTGAGCACATCCTCTATCCCCTGCATGTAGGATAGCTTATAGCTGATATCTACTCTCACATTTTGAGAAGAATTACACAAGGTTCTAGCCTCACACACCAGACCTCTCTTACAGCAAGGTCTAGCAAAGAAGGATCCGATCCATAATTGCTGCCCAATTATATTTGCTTCAAGCTGCTGCAGCTAATTGGTTCATGAATAATTTCACTTCGAACTGCGATGGTATGCTCTGCACAACTTGTGACACAGACAAGAGATTACGGAAAAATATGACCAATAGTTTCTTGATTCTAAAAGCAGGCACTGTGTTCAGAACAAAATCAACCCCCTTGTTACTGACATCGCTCGAGTACACCAAGGTTGTTTGACTTGAAAGGATCTGTCAAGGTCCAGGATACACATTGGAGGCAGGGATGGGATTTATTTATTCATCAGTGTTTGCTTTTTTTAATTTTATTTTCATATGTTTATTTTTTGACTTGTTCTCACTGTTGTTTTTATGCTTTATCTTCTTCATTTTGTGTCCCTGATCAGTCATCTGAAGGCTGAGTTGGTTAAAAAAAAAAAAGGCAAAAAAAAAAAAATTCACAGAAAAGGCTGCTTACTTTTTCCTTCTACAACAGGGAAAATAAGTGTGGGTGGATTTTATTCACTGTACCACTGTGGTGCATTTATTTGTTTATCATCACTTACTATATGCGTTAATCCACTTAATTATGTAGCACATAACCATGTCCAAGAATGGAAGAATGCAACTATCTAAATTTCTAATGGTTGAACATGCGGAGGAAATACATTAAATCTTTTATGGAAATTTGAACAGCTTTAATACTTGGCATTATTGAATATATGTTTACTAATAAAATCTTTTAAGATAAGCTGGAGTATAAGACTTAAGATTTTTATGGCATCTGTATTGTATAGCCCTGTTGCACAAGATACAGAATACATCAGAATAAATGAGCCTTTAAACAGCCCATATTCAGTTTTGTTTACTTAATCCTTTAAAAACAAACTGTTGTGATTAAATCTGGAAAATACGTTTTCAACAGTTTTGTCAGATTCAGTTAATAAAATTATGATATAGTACGTTAAAGTGCAATTTAAAATTTGTGCTCCTCATATCTTAGCGAGGGCAGGAGGAAATTCAGGCTGTTGATACATTTGGACGGTGTCCAAACTGTCCAATCGTCATCCATGACAGTAAATCAGAAATTTTCCCACATTGTAATTACTGGAGTATCAGCTCTAACAAGCCCCTGCCCCAAATTGCTACACACACACACACACACACACACACACACACACACACACACATTCGCTCAGACACTCAAGTCGCTCAGTCATCAGACAGGTCAGAAGCCGCAGACATGACCAGGGCCTGACTTGGTTAATTGGTTGCTTAACAAGGCCCAGGGAGTGTGTCACCACAGCCCCTGTGATGGCCCCAGGGCTACGTGGCAACAGTACTTGTAGCCGCCGGGCCTTGGACTTACACTCCCCAGAAGCACTAATTAAAACATGCATGGCTCCCTCCTCTCTCATGTGGTGGCATGGGGTTAATGTGTGTACACCAGCCTTTGCTACAGTTTCTCACCCACTCTGGTTATCTTGATAATGATTCTGTAGATTGGCTTTTTGACTGTCAGATTAATTTGCTTACTACTGGCTATTTTCTGTTTTGCTTTCATTCTCACTTTCTATGTCACATTCTCTCACTAGTACTCGTACAGCTCACAGCTCATCTAACAACTCCTCCCCTCTTTCACTTTTTCATTTTCCGTTCACTTTGTTGCATTCAAACTTTTTCTTCCACTACATGAGGGTCAGTGGGGCTGTCAGTGTTTGTTTGAATCTAAGTGTGTCAACATGTCAATATAGGGTTCGATTTGACTGTCCTGTCCAAATGTGAATTTCCCTCCTGTCTGTTATTCCCTCTCACAGTGCAGTGATTGGGTTTTTGATTATTTCATCTTTCTGTTGCAGAGCGCCACTTAATAAATAATGACTGGCTGATTGATTTCTCCCTCCCTGCTTCCTTTTTTGTCCCCACAATCTAGTTTTCATGCTTTCTATCAAAACATGCTACCTTCACTCTTACTGATCCTTTTTCTTTGACTTTCTCATTGTACTTTTTGCTAATTTTCTTTGTCCTCCACAGCACGCTATGATGCTGCCTGTCCTCACTCATCATATCCGGTATCACCAGTGTCTGATGCATTTGGATAAGCTCATTGGCTATGTGTTCACGGAGCGCTGCCTTCTTCAGGTAAGGCACAGTCATGACAGCAGCTTGCTTACAAAACGGATGACACTACCGCAACCCAAGCTGCATTATGTAAAGGTTGGCATAGTTGATACCTAACAGGACAGATAATGGTAGTCAAATCCCTGTAGTTCTTTTAGGCAGAGCACAGTCTACAGTCTACCATTGGTTATACAGCCAGACAAAAGAAGTAAACATTTTGGGTAGGGGCTTCTTGTGTGCAGGGAGGTAGGCAGGGAGGCAACATTTCCCTCATTACTGTAGATAGCTCTGTAGATAGGGATAGTTCAGGTGGAAACAAGGACTCAAGAGTCAGCTGAGGTAACCCGCACACCGGCCTGAGTCATATCTCTGCAGCAAGCAGCCTAGGTCTGCTGTGAGTTGAAGTGACAGTAGTCAGGACAACAGCCTCTTCCGTAGTGCCAGCTCTCCCCTATCATGTCACCAGCCTCAAGCTGTGTGCTCTTGAAGTAAGCCCCATGGTTGCCTCCAGAAATATTGAAGAGCTATCATAACCTGATACATTAGAAATCAATGTGTTGTAGCCTATACATAGTTAAAAAGGGGAAGGATGCTTTAAGATTTGCTTAAAGCTCTGTTCATGTCTATGTGTGCATCTGTGTGCATGACTGCTCAGTGCACTGGGTGTGTTAATGTTTTGTACATATTGATCCATGATTGTCCTATTTGTCGTTTCTGTAATGATGACCTGTCAGTATGAGTGCTAAAAATCAAACACTGACCTGTTGCGAGTCCAGCCAGTGACAGTCAGGCTGCTGCCCTTTTATCGAGGGGGACACCCCTTTGAGCATGACAATCTATCTCATGGGACAACTTAATGGATTTGTCCCTCCCTTTTTCTCATTCAGTTCCTTTATCTTCCAAAAAATATAAATAAATGAAAAACACTGTCTGATCATGACAGCTCACACATTGGCCTGCAGCGTGTACCTGTCTGTCTGCATTGCAATTCTGTACACTGAGGTGTTGATACCACGACATTGCTCTTTGTGTGTTGTGTGTTGTGTGTTGTGTGTTGTGTGTTGTGTGTGTGTGTGTGTGTGTGTGTGTGTGTGTGTGTGTACGTACACAAAGCCAGAGCTGTCAGCAGTTCAGCACTACTGGGACTGAAATGGTCCAAGTAGAGAGCCATCATTGCTGGGCTTGCAGCACCTTCCTCATTCACAGCACAAACACATCAGCAGCTAATGTCCCACGGTACACACACTGTCTGCCCAGATAGATTTGGACAGGAAGGCTGCAGAAGTGCAATGATGCTTGTTCAAACAGCCCTCTCTGAGTCAGAACTGATTTCAGATCTGCCATCACTTCTCATTTGCCACGTCTCTGATGGGATGATCAAATTTAATGAGTTGAATATTTTCCAGTGGCAGTATATTCTTCTTTAAGATGAGAAAATCTGGTACCATTCTTTGATTGCAGTACTTCTGTAAACTGTTTGTGTAAATTGAAATACTTTATCTGTAGGTGTATATAATGTATGGATCAGTAAAAAGAAATCAAACTACAGTAAGGTCGCTAATAGGGGTGGGACCGTGTACACATTAATAGCATCATAATTGTTTTAGCAATGATCCGACTTGGGCTTATATGTACGCCCGATATGTTAACCTCATCTGAATAAAGAAACTTTTGATTGTGTCATCTGATGCCGACAGCCACAGGAATTCCTCTGACTCTCAAACATGGAACATAAACATGTTCTTTATGACTTCAATCATAAATTTGAATATATTTACAGATTCATGACGTGAAGAAGCATCTGATATTACACCCCCTAAAGTAAATCATACTGTTTCCATGAGTGACAGCAATGCACAGTGTTTTGATTTTACCTGCCTCCTTTCACTCGCACCTGTAACATGACCAATCGAGGCATGTATGGAGTATCTATTTATAATGGCTCATCAGCTGCTTATTTTTTGTGGCTGTATGTAATTACATATGTGAAGTTTGTGTTGTATCAGTGATTCTCAAGGACCAGCTGAAGTGCACCTCAGCTCAGAACACGTTCTTGTCCCCTGCAGTCTAGGAACCAGTGTAATTATGGAATTACCTGTTATCAAAAATCTACAGGTACTCATTTTTGAAAAACTGTTTACACCCCAGTTATTGTAAAAAAGTTTATATTGGACGCCTAACTCCCAAAAGGCATTTACAAAAAGGCACTAGTAGCACTTTGAAGCTGGTGATAGCATGACACAGAAAAAAGCTGTTAGCTGACAGTGGCTTTGACACCACTACGTGTGCCATTGCATCTGGAACATGGAAGATTTCATTCACAACCATTATTATGCTGTAACCACAACATAATATAGAGTTCCAATGCCTACTCCCCTGAGTAGATATACATTTTAATCCTCCAGATTCACACAATGTATATAACCAAGTACATGACCGATGACTTTGTTGTCATAGCTGCTCCATTAGTAAAAGTGTATCAGTCACCTAAAACAAACTATGTCCAAAAACTATCCATCCTATCCTGTCCATCTAGGGACATTTGGGAAAAATAATGGATGGCCTTACTAGGCATTGGAACTCTATATTATGTTGTGGTTACAGCATAATAATGGTTGTGAATGAAATCTTCCATGTTCCAGATGCAATGCAATGGCACACGTAGTGGTGTCAAAGCCATTGTCAGCTAACAGCTTTTTTCTGTGTCATGCTATCACCAGCTTCAAAGTGCTACTAGTGCCTTTTTGTAAATATCTATATCTATATCTATATCTACTCCCCTGAGTAGATATACGGCAGATTGCAGATTAGGGCCTAATAATCTTTGGCCAAAAACTGGATGTCTTTCTTGTAAACCTTTGCGCACTGTTAACAAAAACATTTCAATATTCAAGGAGGCGACAGTATTGACAACAAAATTGGTGACAAGTCCAGTTTGGGAACCACAGGATTGCGTCTCTGCTTTTTGCAGATGATGTTGTGCTGCTGGCCTCATTGAGCCAGAACCTTCAGCATGTGGTGGGACGATTTGCAGCCGAGTGCGAAGCGACTGCGATGAGAATCAGCACCTCTAAATTTGAGGCCATGATTCTCAACCGGAAAATGGTGGCTTGCACTATCCGGGTTGGAGGAGAGATCCTGCCTCAAGTGGAGGAGTTTAAGTATGTCAGGGTCTTGTTCACAAGTGAGGGAAGAATGGAGCGGGAGATTGACAGATGGATCGTTGCAGCTGCAGCAGCAATGCGGTCTGTTGTGGTGAAGAAGGAGCTGAATCAAAAGGTGAAAGGACAAGATCTCAGATACAAGTGGCCAAAATGAGTTTCCTCTGCACGGTGGCTGGGCGCTCCCTTAGTGATAGGGTGAGGAGCTCGGTCACCCGGGAGGAGCTCAGCGTCGAGCCACTGCTCCTCCACATCGAGAGGGACCAACTAAGGTGGCTCGGGCATCCGTTCCGTACCACTTAAATATCTGACCCCCACTATACTGACTGGTGTATGTCCATAGGTGGTCACTAAGTAAAGGCTGAGTTCCTGTTCTTCAGCTGAAGGGTATGATATGAGTTTCAAGCATACCTTTGCAAACAAGATATATGATGCCACGTATCTGAAAGCCAATCAAAAATATACCAAACATAAATTTGATGTACTGTCCTACACTTGAAAACTTTGGTCTTATAGTTTTCTGGCCCTTGCAGGTTCTTTCTATGATTTATTTAGTATTTCACTTTAGTTTATATGAGATGTTTGGCTCTCTAGTAGTAGCCCAACTGATTGCTAATGGTTATCTTATTGCTAATCAGGCAATGACATCCCAAGAGAATGGACCTGAGCTGGTGTGGGAGGTGGAGTGGTACTATTATACCCGAACTCAGTATACCCTACGGTAGCACCAGCTCTTCAAACAAACACCTGAACATGAGTTGGGTTTGGGGCTCCTTTTGTAAAATTACCCAGGATAATTGGCATTGGCCAAGTTTAGGAATACTAAGGTGTGTTGCACTGAGCATAGCCAAGATGGAGTTTTCTTTGGAGAATAAAATGATTGCCTCTGTGCAATATACAGACACAGAGGCTCTAATAGCAGAATATACAGGATACACAAAAAATGAGTACTCCTTGCCAATTTGACTAAAATGTTAATTAATTACAAATAATGTAGCTTCGATATAATTGTATTTGATTTTAACCAAGCCCAAGGGGGGGGGTCTGGAGGGGTAAGGCAACTTCCATTTATTCATATAGGACATGTCATACATAGAGGGAATTTAAAGTTCTTAACAGAGGCAAACACCTTAATAACAACAGTAAAACAAGAGGTAATGAAAATTATAACAAAATCTGTTAAGACAAAATTGATATAAATTAAAAAAACATACTGTCTGTATTCAAGTCAGGGGACACACTTGGACATAATGCTGGCACTATGCAGTCTTTATGGTAGTTGTAGTTGTCATTGCTAGGCCTTGTGTGATTCATCATTGAGTATAATAACATATGATATATTACAACCAGATTTGTAATTCCAATAGGATAATGATATATAGAACGTAATTTGGAGTGGCACAGTGGCTTCAGATAATATCAAAGAAAAAATCCCAATAAGACAATTTAACTCTTCTGTACTGTTCGGGATGTTTTCATCCACCAAGGGTAATTTTTCACTCTTAATGTGGCCATAACTTTCACTGTATTTCATCAAATGGAATGATTTTTGGTGACAAACCTTAATTTGACATAAATTTTGGCGATAATACACTGTGGGCAAATTTACTACCCTTTGAACAGGGCTGAAGTTAACAGATTTATGCAAAAAAAAAGTTGAAAAAAATATTTGTGGTATATTTTTACAGCAGTTTATTGTAGTGGATGTTTTCATCCCGAACATAACACAAGGGTAGTGAATTTGAACAGTGCACAAGGGTTAACAAAATATAACAAGGTTTATTGTACGCCAAGCATTAACTGGACAGTCAGTACCCAGAGTGTAAAAAAAAAACAGGCACAAAACAATGAAACGCTGTTTAATGTTGAACTGTTTACAAGTGTATGTGTGTGTATACTTCATGTGTAGGTTGTGTAGGTTCATATTTGTGTAAATAAGAAAACAAGAGACAATATGTGTTTGTGTGTAAGGGGAAGGTCAAGATGTTGGCCACCCCAGGGCTGCTGAACACAATGGCTTCTGCTGCAATGGGGCTTTGTGTGTGTATTAGAGGGAACTAACAAAGAGACTTTAAGATTGAGCAGAAAGTTTGAATCCCTGCTTGGCCTTTTAAAAGCAAATATTTCATTGAGCAAGTTGCTCTGAACACTGCGTGTGTTGTTGAGAAAGAGAGGGGCAAGACAGAGTGGGAGCATGTAAAACTGTCTTTACAGCGAGCACAGAGTATTGATTTTAAATCATACTAAACACAGAGTGAAATTACAAACAAAACCTACTAAGCATTCAACATCAAAATTGGACACACATCTAGACAAGCTCTCTGCCCAAAAGCAGCCTTGCGTTGACTGCATTGCACCTGTTTACTGTGTCTTTTTAGTCCCTTCCTTCTCGGAGTTATATCATGGTTGCACTGTGATGTGAACTTGCATTTGTGTACACAAAGTCATCAGTTGCAGTTGCTATGAAATGTTGTAATTTTGTTTAATGCATTATGTGTGAGTGGTTAATAAAAGAGACTTCCACTGACATACTACATGTATGTCATGTAGTAGAAAAACGCCTGATTACAGAGAATACAACCATAGATCACTTATGATCAGGGTGGCAATGTGTAGGCTACAAGGCCTTCTTTTTTTTTTTTTTTTTCTTTTCTCTTCTGCAGAAAAGGCCTTGTGTCCCTTTCAGCTATAGTGTTACAGCTTAGGGGAAGGACAGGTATCCTCCTGCTGCAATATGCAACACCAGAGAGAGAAAGATGTTAGCTTGTATGATCGTTTTGTTGTGGGCAGGGTTGCACTATATCCATTTTTATTGAACGTCCAGTAAGAGGCTCTAACGTGAGTCTGTGGTAAGGTTTTGGTAGGAAGCAAGAACAGGTATTAGAACAGGTCATGTGACTGTTATGACACTATTGTCTTGTCCAGATCTGCACTAAACATTGCACGTTGCTAAACATACCAAAGAATGATGCTGGGTTTGCTTATGCAGGCTAACATTCTCCATTTATTTTAGTTCTTCAACAAGATAAATGCACACTTTGATGATCATTGAGGGTTTATAAATTAACATTGAAACCATGATTAGCTTGTTTCTGATTGGTTACATGCAGCTGTCCAAAGACAAATCACAGTTCTTCACTCCAGCAGAGTGAGAGCTTCTGTTGGAGGAGTATGAACCTTTGAAGATTTCATTTGTACACAAAGTAACTGCAAAACTGGCAAAAATGACAAATATTTTATAAGTAATATTGTCATTGTAAGCAACAATTAGATTCTTCAGCACAAATAAACAGCACATATCTTTCTTTCATTATAAGTAATCTTTGTCTGCGTTCTAAACATATTAGTATCACTCCAGCATCAGTGGATTGCTTGTGTGAGAATGGTGTATCCATAATTGTATGGACTTCCTGTTCAGTTATCTTGTTTGCACTGAAAAAACCTGAGAACAAACCTGCTTCTGCTAAGGTTGAGAATGTGGACATGTTGCATGACAGGTTCTGTGAGACTTTTAAAAAACCAAGACGATCATGTTGAATTATCTGTTATTATCTTTAGGTTTTGTTCCATTTTGTGTGCAATGATTTTCTTCTTGGATGCTGTTTGTAGATGTTGACATCATTCAGTGTCCTTCACATTGTCTGATCAGTCACTGAAACACAAATAATTCTTTTGCTAAGGCAAAATCACTTACCTTTCTGTTTTTCAGTTCAAAGCTGCGTGAACGTGCATGGTGTATTTCTCATGGTTGGGCAGTGTGCCTTTTCTTATTGATAGTCTGGATATTCATATATTTACAAACTGTTCAACTAATTTCTGTTTTATATAAAATGAATAACCCTACATTTCAACTTAAGAATAATAAATTATTGTAAGATAGAATAGCTTTGAATAATTCGACATTATTAGTCTCATAAATATTTTTGAAATTGTGAACATGCAGTCCTTGGGTAGTAAATCTTCAAAAGAGACATGCAGTTATTTCAGAGTTGGAATTTTTGTTTTATCTCTGATGAATATTTACTCTCGTTTAAAGAATTACAAATTCATATTTTCCTTAGGAGAGATGAAAGCAGCTGATCATCTAGGAGAGCTGAGTGGGTTTTTAAGGTTTTAGTGAAAACATATCTGTGAATGAAAACCAAATATGTCCCACAGTAGATGCATAATCACTACTACTAAACTCGGAAAACCATACTTGATACTGCAGTACTGAAAGGCAGTGTGGCATGAGGCAACAGCAACACCCAACTTGAGAGCAGGGACCTCTGCACTCCACACCCTCCAGCTCCAGTGAACCAACAGCCCTTTGAAGCTCCTCTTTAGAGAGCCTCGCAGTTAACCATTTAACAATTAAAACTTAAGGGGGGCAGGTGGCGTTGAAGAGACATGTTCATGGTCACCACATGCCCCTGGCTCCCAATATTCATCAGGCCCTCATAATTCTACCTACCTCATATTGTTTTATCCTCATTCCTCATTGTTGACCCATGCTGACAGAATGGGAGGCATCACAGAGGATCTCAATAATTTAACTGTACAACACCTCAGCCCAGCTCTGATATTGCATCTTTTTGTTTGTGTGCCCTCATGGATGAGGCTGTGACTGTGTGTAAAGAAGGTGAAGTATTTAATTTGTTTTGTTATTCATGGCTGTGCGTGCTTGGCCATGTGATTTTACACTTTTGAATATTTGCTTGTCTTTCTGAATGAACATTTGAATTTCTTTTTTTTTTTTTTTTTCTTACAAAATTGAATTTCCCTGACAAGGGACCAGTAAGTGTCCAAATATAAATCTAGCATTAATACTGGATATTATGAAATTGTTAATCCTACTTTCTCTTCATTCAGCATTGGACATTAAGCATATGGCCTATATTTATTATCTAGACATTAAAACGGTGGTATACATCAACTAAATCAACTAAAAATAGGTGCAAACAGAACATATATCCTGAAGTCAGAGCTTACAGTGGTGTGAAAAAGTGTTGGCCCACTTCCTGATTTCTTATTTTTTTGCATGTTTGTCACACTTTATTTCAGATCATCAAACAAATGTAAATATTAGTCAAAGATAACACAAGTAAACACATCATGCCGTTTTTAAATGAAGGTTTTTATTATTAAGGGAAAACAAAATCCAAAACTGCATGGCCCTGTGTGAAAAAGTGTTTGCCCCCTAAACCTAATAACTGGTTGGGCCACCCTTAGCAGCAACAACTGCAATCAAGCATTTGCAATAACTTGCAGTGAGTCTGTTACAGCGCTGTGGAGGAATTTTGGCCCACTCATCTTTGCAGAATTGTTGTAATTCAGCTACATTGGAGAGTTTTCGAGCATGGACTGCCTTTTTAAGGTCATGCCTCAGCATCGCAATTGGATTCAGGTCAGGACTTTGACTAGGCCACTCCAAAGTCTTCATTTTGTTTTTCTTCAGCCATTCAGAGGTGGACTTGATGGTGTGTTTTGGATCTTTGTCCTGCTGCAGAACCCAAGTTCACTTCAGCTTGAGGTCACGAAGAGATGGCCGGACATTTTCCTTTAGGATTTTTTTAGTAGACAGCAGACTTCATGGTTCCATTTATTACAGCAAGTCTTCCAGGTCCTGAAGTGTCAAAACAGCCCCAGACCATCACACTACCACCACCATATTTTACTGTTGGTATGATGTTCTTTACCTGAAATGCGGTGTTACTTTTATGCTAGACATGGAACACACACCTGCCAAAAAGTTCAACTTTTGTCTCACAAAGTATTTTCCCAAAAGTCTTGGCAATCATCAAGATGTTTTCTGGCAAAACTGAGACAAGCCTTTATGTTCTTTTTGCTCAGCAGTGGTTTTCGTCTTGGAACTCTGCCATGCAGACCATTTTTGCCCAGTCTCTTTCTTATGGTGGAGTCACGAACAGTGACCTTAACTGAGGCAAGTGAGGCCTGCAGTTCTTTGGATGTTGTTGTGGGGTCTTTTGTGACCTCTTGGATGAGTCGTCGCTGCGCTCTTTGGTCGGCCGGCCACTCCTGGGAAAGTTCTCCACTGTTCCATGTTTTCGCCATTTGTAGATAATCGCTGTCACTGTGGTTCTCTGCAGTCCCAAAGCTTTGGAAATGGCTTTGTAACCTTTTCCAGACTGATAGATCTCAATTTCTTTCCTTCTCATTTGTTTTTGAATTTCTTTGGATCTCAGCATGATGTGTAGCTTTTGAAGATCTTTTTGTCTACTTCACTTTGTCAGGCAGGTCCTGTTTAAATGATTTCTTGATTGCGAACAGGTGTGGCAGTAATCAGGCCTGGGTGTGGCTAGAGGAATTGAAACATTTTTTCACACATGGCCATGTAGTTTTGGATTTTGTTTTCCCTTAATAATAAAAACCTTTAATTTAAAAACGGCATGATGTGTTTACTTGTGTTATCTTTGACTAATATTTAAATTTGTTTGATGATCTGAAACAAACTGTGACAAACATGCAAAAAAATAAGAAATCAGGAAGGGGGACAACACTTTTTCACACCACTGTAAGTGTGATTTATATTTGTTGTAAGGGGGTAACAGCAGTCCCAGCATAGCTTTTTAATTATAGTTTGCTTAATTTCACAAGATGAAAGCGCCACTGCAACACAAAATGGATATAATCTATGTCATCAAGCTGTATAATTATACTTGCCACAATAACCATGTTTAAGCTCTTTGTGATGGATAGTGGCATCCACATTGTATTTCCAATGACAGCATTTCCTCTACAAGTAGTTAACATTTTGTGGAGGTAGGTCTCCTATAGTGTTTCTATGCCCCTGTCTAGTGGGGTGTGACCGCAACTTTAAAGCTGAAAGGTCATTCCCTTCCCAGTCCCCAAGCCAGTCTAGATTCCAAAATGTAGTGGATGGATGAAAGGTCACATCAAAGAAATAAATTTTACTTAGGGTAAAACAAGGTCAAAGTAATCCCCAATCCCAATCTCTACAAAGATGTTTGGAGGCTGAGGACACCTAACACAGTCAATTTGACTGTTGTCTTATTATTGAATAAGTATTGAATAAGCATTATCTAGCCTACTATACCTACTGGAGGCAATGAGAGTCGGTGACGACTAGCATTAGCAGCTGACGTGAATGTACATTTTTATGTTTTCTTTTCATTTTGATGCCTAAACCTAACCAACACATTTAAATGCCTACACCCAACCAAGAGGTTTTAATGCCTAAACCAAACCGAGACATTATATTTCCTACATCTAACCAAGACGTTTTATTTCTAAACCTAACAGACATTTTATTGCCTAAACCTTACCAACATGATTTAATGCCTAAATATAACCGAGTCTTGCTTAAACCTAAGGACATACCTTAAGTAAGGACAGACAAGGGTAGGATGAAAATGACCTTCTTAACTTTCCAGCAAGTTCGAGTAGGTTCCAGTAGGTGAGGCGGGCCCTACTTGACCCATGACCATAGTTTGAAGAGAAGCCCAAACAGGCTTCACCATAACCCACAAATATAAATACAACTTAGACATATAACTACAACTCAGCCGTGTAACTAGTAAAACAACCGATGTATTTAATGTAAATATATTAAAGAAGACTCATCTCTGTCTTTTTGTCAGAGGAACATGATGACAGGTGGGAGACAAGCAGAAAATCAACGCTTTTGCCAACTGACGAAGCAGAACATTTTTTTGTGCTATACAGTGAAATTGCTTGTGTTCCCATTTACTCAGGAGTCACACTGGGGTTTTGTGCCAGAAAAAAAAGAGGGAAAGTGGCACTGCTGGAAATTGCATGCTGAGTTTCATGTATTACATATGTGAATTTTGTTCACATACAGGGACACAACAGTAAGGGAGAAGATAACGAAAAGGTATATAAACTTCTATAGCAGCTGATTGAGCACTGCTGCAGAAGGTGTTGTGCCTGATATTTAACGTGAGGAGAAGGTAGGTTTAAAATTAGTGCCGCTGCTTTCAGCATGGCAGCTGTTATTCATTACAGATGTCGTCTGTCGTTTCATCGACAAACGTTAAACTCCACATCCAGTTGGGATGTGCAGAGAGTTCAGTCTTTGTGTTATTAATTTTTGAGTATTTTATTATACTACTAATTCTACAAAATGTGTTAAAGTAAGTGTACTTCAATAAACTTTTATAATTATAATAATTAGGAGCCTCCTAAATATAATATTGGTTAACGGTTTTCATAAAACGTAAAACATAAGCGGAATTCAAAGGGACTTTAAAACTAACATCCAGTTTTTAATCCACACTTAAAACAGGAAGCAACAGACTTAAAACACAAATACCATTTAAAAAAATAAATAGCAAAATATTCGAGCAAAATAGGAACATAGCAATATACTATGTTTTGCCTATATTGTAATGAAGATGTGCCGCTTCTTTTCTTTCTGCTCTCCACTGTCTTCTTTAGTCATGTCAGTACAGGCATTTATTTATATATAAATATTATGTATGTATTGACTTACAATACTTTTTCTTCTGTGCTCTTTCAGTCAAAATAAGCTGTAATATAAAAAAAAAATCCCTCAAACTTGTTAAAATGTCTTTTCTTATCTTATTTTCTGTGTATCCAAGACACACCACCAATGCAGTTAAAGCATACCTTTTATTTTTTAACCCTCAATTCTTATTTGCTTGTGTATTGTATTAAATGATGCAGTACATACTAATGATATTGTAGGGTTCTGTTTGGCAAGCAGGCCATTTGCCCATCAGTTTCCCTGCATGTGGGTTCAATAGCAACACTCCTACCAGTCAAGTCTGCCGTTCTCCGCTGAGCGATGATGTTTATTTCTGTTTAGCCAAAGGCTGTTGCGCAGCAGCTGAGGCAGTGATCACTAAATCCAAATCCCTCCAATACTTTACGCAGTCATTATGTTGACAGGAACAGTTGCACACGTCAATCCTCTCCACAGATTCAGCTTAAAAGCCAATACTCTTGTTGGATGTTGTCCTTAACTGTGAAGGACCTGTAGTGTTTACAGACCAACTGATGTATTTTGGTTGATACATTTCCTTTGGAGTACCCAACTCTGCAGTTCAGGCTCTGTAGTAGGTTGTCATTGACTTGTATCTGACATCACACATTGGGGGAGTTAAAATTGGCTGTTGCTGTTTTTATTTATATATATATATATTTTTTTATCAAGCTGCCAGAATGGCACTGAGAATTGCTACATTTCTGCTTGTCTTGTCAAATAACACGCTTTTTTTCTCTCTTAAAAAATGGCTGTTCTTCTTAAGCAAAAAAAAAAAAAAAAAATACAATTGCTGTTGAATTTGTCATCTCTGTGTTCAACGCTACAAAGCTGAAGGCCTCATGAGCAACTATAAATATTGAAACCTCTCTGTTAATGTTTTACATATATATCTCATTGGAGCTTGAAATTGATTTGAAGATGGGTGAAAGGAGACAAGCATTTTGAAAAGCAAGCCCAGGGGGAAGAGTAGTTAGATTTTTTTTCCTTGGCTGAGATTAACATTCTCCTAATGTAAGATTGATAAAGGCTTGACATATCCTACTGAGCCCTATCTTTTTCCGTTTTCTACCCTCAGTGAGATTGAGATGTTGAGCTGCAGCAGTCTTTCCAGGCACAATAATTTTTGTCCTCTCTTCAAATGAAGCTGAATGATGACTAATACATTTCCATTAGGGTTATTTTACTTTAAATTCTCACTTTTGTCTATAACGTGTTTGAAAGTTGAAGTTATGAATTTTCAGTCCAAAGGGACACCCTTAGAAAGTGTATATATTACCTCTGTTTCCTCCTCCTCTTTAAATGATTGCTGATCTAACATTACATTACAGATTTTTGCCAGAACACACAACCTGACTAGTCTGATTTTTTTTTTTTGACTATTTACTATTTATTAGCCTTTTGTACAATGAACTAAGCCCCAGTAGCCCCAAGATCACATTAAACAAAAGTATATCTAAAAGCTTCATTTGTAAGTTTTTTCATTTTGACTACATTTTGAAAATCATAAAAATGAGGTAAATTAGACCAATAATCGAAATTATTGAAAACGAAATGCCTTGTATTTGTTTCATGCTTTTTTTTTTTTTTTTTTTTTTTTTTGCACTGTATAAGAAAACATTGTTTCCTTGCATGTTCTTTGCAATTTACTGTTTTGTGACGATTGATGTTTGAATGGATGTCTGAAAAGTCTGTGCCTGTATAAACAGAAGTACTGGTTTGGCAAACTTATTTGTTTTTTTATTATTATTATAAGTTTTGTTCAAATAATTTTAAAAATGTATGTTTTCCTGCTTTTTATGTATTTATTTTTCTGCTGCACACTAGTTGCCTCAAAGTTTGTGTAACCAGTTAATGCTGCAAACACTCACTATAGTTCCTAGGTCATCAGAAACGACTTTTTTAGGGGGGCAAAAAATAAAGAACTACAGTAAATTACACCTCTAGTTTCTCTGGATTAAGCACAGAGAAAGGCTCTTAAAGTGTTGAAATACTCCTAATTTCTAACCCCCTTATTCTTTTTTTCAGCTGGCTATGACACATCCAAGTCACCACCTAAACTTTGGCATGAATCCTGATCATGCCCGCAACTCCCTTTCCAACTGTGGTATCCGCCAGCCCAAGTATGGGGACAGGAAAGTCCACCACATGTACATGAGGAAGAAAGGTGTGTAATTTTTTTTCCCTCATGCATCCCATGAATGACCACTGCATATAATGGTCCCTAATCCTTCCACCCTTGGGTTTTTTTTTTTTTTTTTAGGAATCAACACTTTGATTAACATCATGTCTCGTCTGGGGCAGGATGACCCCTCACCCTCCAGGTAGGCTACATGCAGACACATATCTGTTCATGCTATCACTGACCACAGGAGCAATCAAAGACGATTCTTGTGATTAATATACCCGGCAGGCCTGCTGACAAGAAAATTAACTTTAACTGTGAAAGGAAAGGATATCTCAGGGGAAATGAAATGAGCTAATTTTAAGGACAATGACTACGAAGTAGCAGCGAGTAAGACAGACTTCAGGCAAGCTGAAGTCTGTCTTACTCGCTGCTACTTCGACTGTCACATCTTTGTCTTTTCTTCATTGTCCTCCCCTCCTTCCACCAGGATCAACCACAATGAGAGACTGGAGTTCTTGGGTGATGCTGTTGTTGAATTCCTCACCAGGTGAGAAAGCACCTGCACATCTTTGGAAGATGCAACCACTAATTGAAACTGACACACCACCACCAGCTTTTCTATTTCCCCCTGTTCTTTTCTTGCCCTCTCACTCCATTTTTTCTTAACACTCATCATCTGCATCTCGGTTTCTCTCAAAACTACTCTCCTCCCTATGCTTCCAACATATTTAAGACAATGACTTACTGGTAATTGGAACTGGGAAGAACCCCCCCTACCCCCCAACCTTTTTTAGCATCCTAAAATTCTCCATGACAACTTGCAATTAGCTGTCTGGAATGCTGACTATGTTATTAACTCCCAGGTGAGTGCATACGTTGCTGCCATGCACTTACCTAAGCAAAGTGCTAATTATATGTAGATATTATTAATCTCACCCAGTCCCTAGCACGTTACTGGAGTCTCCCACCCACCTACTATATTTCTACATGCTCTTCTGAGAGGATAGTAGTGCTAGAAAATATATGAAATGCAATTTTTCTCTTGCCATAGGGTGTAGTACAGACAGGTTGCAACAAGGAAAAAAAAGGATGATTCTTTCTTCTTCTCTGGACATCCTTTGCTTCTTTCCTTCCTTCTTTCCTGTCTTTCTCTGCCTTCCTTCTTTGGTTGTTAGCATCTGACGAGACATGCTTGGCCTACGCTCTGGCCCTCTGAATTATTTATCAGCCTCTTGTCCAGTTAAATGGGTACAGCAGATCCAGCCAACTGCCTTGTGGCCCACCAGTGCATTCTGCCCTTGGAGGCTATCTGTGCCTCTGCTCTCTTTCCAAATGTCGTATTTAGCCTTGACACAGGGAGTTAGTGTTGAATTGTGGGGTGGAGGGGGGTTGGGGTCATCATGGGAGAACTAAAGAAAATTTTCAGAAAAGAACTGCAAGAAAACACAATGATTTTAGTTGTGATTTTTTTTTTTTTTTTTCTGAAAAAGTTGATTTCATCAGTATGAGTTGTTAAAATATATATAAAATATATATATTTTTAATTTAGAAGTATAAAGGTCTAACTAAAATTTGTCTTTGGAGAATACAACATAGCAAGTAGATATCACTTCTGTTTTCAAGATTTATGAGCAATAAAATATAAAAAATGCTACTTCAGAACATGTAGGGAAAGCACAAGGAATTCATTACAGGTGAGCTTTAAAGTTTCTGGCTATGAAGAGCCACAGTTTCTATGTTCACCTAATGATCCTTTGATGTACTATGCTGACAGTATGGTCAATCGTGGAAGATGTTTTTGATAAAATAGTAATAATAATAATAAACTCAAGTGAAAATACATTTTTGTATCAGCAGAATATCAGCAGTTTGTGTGACTGACATTTTTTTTGAGCAAACAAAGTGGCTCTGGCCTAATTATTTTTCATTACACTAAGTGGTTTTTATTAATTCCAAGTGCTTTGTTTTCACACTAAGATCACAATACCCTGACAAATAGACCTCTCGTGAATCTGGAAAACAGAATGCCACCTGCTTTCCTCTCTTTGCATTGATTAGAAATGACTGAATTAAATGGCCTGCTTTAATTCAAATGAAATCAAATGACATGCTGTGGTTAGGGAGATGCTGGACTATAATGAAAATGGAACCTGTTTGCCTGGAACCCAGCTGTGGAACTACTGAAGCGTCTGCAGCCATTTCTGCGTTCCAACATGGACCTGGAAAGGCTGGAAATCTCTGGGAAAATTAATTAGGTGGTCTTGGAAAATTTAATACATACAGGATGAAAAAAAATGACACAAATATCTTACTTTTGTTGCTGTGAAAACTAACTTTCAGCAGAATGTGTGATGCATTTTTCAGGCACTTTTTTGTATGATATTATTCTGTTGCTTTTTAGAGTATTTATCTTTGTGTTCACTGCAAGAATGAGATATACAATACTACAAAAGTGCAGTATATTTTTCAACTAAAATGTCTGCAAACCATGCAGTCTGAGATTCTCTAATGTATATTTCATTTTTCTGTCCACAGTGTCCACTTGTACTACCTTTTTCCTAATTTAGAGGAGGGTGGCCTGGCTACATACAGAACAGCCATTGTACAGAACCAGCACTTAGCCATGCTAGCCAAGGTAAATGCACCTCCATCAACTCAACCTAACCCAAGCCAGCCCAACCAAACCTTCTCTCTGCGAAACAGCAGAATAGTTAAAAGATCTGTGAACTGATAGAACAATTTTGAGACAGTGTTATTGTTTTGTGTGTTGCCATTATGGCTTTGCTTCACTTCAAGAGGGCACTGGGGAAAAGAGTAATTTTGTCTTGCTGCCATCCTTACACTTTTTTTTGCCCCCTCAGGTTTGTAATTGGAGTTAAAAGGTGGTTGTTTTGGAGGACTAGACTAGTACGGCTGGGGTCCCAGTGGGCCCCTAGAGGTCTCCCTGAAACACTCTCCAGTTTCTGTTATCGCTAGGCCCCCTTGTTTCCTCCCTGTCTCTCTTGCTGGCAGCTTTGTAGAGCCAAGCTGCACTCACTGGCACGTTTGTAAAGAACACAACAATAATCGTCTCGTGATGTGGAGAAAGCAATTAAAAACTTCAATCTTTCATGTTGCTCCCTGCTGAATACAAAGATGCAGCCACCCGAATCTGCATTAGTACTGTGCAGAAGTTTGGCTTGTTTCAATTTGCCGCTCGCGGTAAAGTGAGTGTGATACAGTGTTTGACGTTGCCAAGTTGTTTACCAGGCTCCTCTAAAGTTGTCTGCTCAAGAACACTTGCAATTATCTTTCAAAAAATATCTTCAGCAAGCAACGGCACAATCCGCCACTTCACTTGGAAGGCTTAAAAGTCAGAACTTTTCCCTCTGAGTTGGAGTATTTATGAATTGTGATTTAATTTGTGTGTGCAATCACGGGGGGTGGGATACCACCAACAGTTATCAGCCATAATTAAATAGCACCCTGACTGTTTTTTGTTGTTATTCATGTGTGTTGCACTGGCAGTAAAGTAATATTGGTCTAATTTTGACTTGGCTCAGAAAAAAAAGTTGGATAAAGTTTGACTGACCCACAGCCCCACGCATCAAACATTTACTTACATGAAAGGCAAACTATGAAGATAATTATTATGTAATAATAATAATAAATGATAATAAAAAGTAGCATCTGCGGGTCAACTAGAGGAGAGTTTCTAATTACGGTACGGTACAAATTTTCTGAGCATGTCGGTCTTATTCTAATATTATCTGTGTCAATGGGCTCAACAGCCTAAATGAGAAAAAAAAAAGAGAAAAATAGAGGACTTTAAAATTCTAAAGGAAATTTGTGGTATTACAATATCTAAGTCATAGATAGGCACATAAGGGGACTCCTGGAGGTACAGTTATAAGGGTGCTAAATTCAATAAAGAGCAGTATATAATAAATGATTAGCATGAATGAAGGCATTTACTGTATATAGAGATGAAACAAAAATCTAGATTACTGAATAATATTTGTTGATTTTTACACTGTACAGTGCCAGTCCTAGTAAAGCACTGTCATTAGTAATGCCAGAGATAGTATTCTGCACATGCAGAATATGCAATATGTATCCTGTACAACAAAGTAATACATTTATTATGTATAGATGAATGTACAGTGAACTGTATATGGAACATATTTGTATATATTGTATAAACACACCCAGAGGTAGAGCCAAGTACTAAACAAAACAAGGATATGAGATGTGTGTGTCTGTGTATATGTATGTGTATGTGTAACATGTGCATGCATTTAAACACGTGTATGTGAACATTTTCCTGTGCTGGCTTTGTGCACCATGCCACAGCTGGACAACACATGGCTACATCTGTCAGTGCCATGATGTTGAACCTTTTCCAGCAAGGACAGGCAATCTTTCTCATTTCCCTTGAGTTTTTTTTGGCCCCCTTTACCCCTTCTCTTCCATGGAGACCCTATGAAAATGTGCAATGCCAAAAATGCTATTACTTTTTCAAGAGCCTATTACTGAGGTGTCGGTGGTGATGCACTGATATGAATGTGTTTGTCTTACAGAAATTGGAGTTAGATCGCTTCATGCTATATGCTCATGGACCAGATCTGTGCCGGGAGTCAGACCTGCGACACGCCATGGCCAACTGCTTTGAGGCTCTTATCGGTGAGCTCCTCACAAGGCAATAATAGTTTCAGGGAAGATGATGTGCAGAAAAATAAAAAAATGAGGAATGCATGTGAACTGAATATATAAATCTATTGCAAATGATAGATTAGGATATACTGGAAAACAAATACTGTCTTTAAATACAACACAAAAATTAATAGGGGGTTTAGTATGCTAGTTTTAGTGTAGTGCTGCTTTACTGGATTTTGCAGCTCCATGTAGGCATTTTATCAGAGGAGCTTTATGCATAAATGTGTTTAATTCACCTGCTAACTTCATGTGCTTTGAATAAAAATTAATCCTTTAATAGTAAATCTGATGTGTGTGGGGGTGTGTGTGTGTATGTGTGTGTAAGCTGTGCTAAGCTGTGTAAATAGCTGCAGTGGATCTCCCATTAGGCCCTGAAAACATTACACAGCTTTATTGATCTCATGAGATGTGGTTTGACCTCTGGCTGTACTGGCAATCCCCAGAGCACTGCTCTCCTTTACCCAGACCAAACACATACACAAGCATGCTGTTCATCTTACAAGGAGTTCAGTTGTAGAGTTTGTGCAGTGATTAGAATCCGGCGCTGGAAACCACACACATAAAATGTATATACATCGGTGACGAGCTCTCTCTCTCTCTCTCTCTCTCTCTCTCTCTCTCTCTCTCTCTCTCTCTCTCTCTCTCTCTCTCTCTCTCTCTCTCTCTCTCTCTCCCTCTCTCCCCAACCCCATGGGCAGTGCTAAGCTAAGCCGCACTCCTGGAGAGCTGCAGAGTCGGCAGCTTTCGTCATCTTATCACCATCATGATTGAACCAATTCAGCCATCCCTACACTCTCCTGATGATAGATACAGAAAGTGGGTGGCTTTAAAGAGATCGTCTTTGCCTCCCTCCCCTTGCACCAAAAACAGCATTGAGCGAAGAGCGGCAGCAAAAGTGCTGACTGGCACCATGGCCCCTGTCGGCCCCAGGGCCCTGTACTTGTTATAGGTTCATTATCGGCAGAGACAAAGTCATAATCTCTTCTGTCCCATGGCAAGGCAGCAGAGTCACGACATTGGATGCCTTTTTTTTTTTCTTAGTCCTCTTTCTTTCTGAAATTTCAACTTAATAAAAGTGATGAATAAACAGGGATGCTGTTATAAAGGAACCTGTAAGAAAGCTACTGCCAGAGAGCACCCTGTGGTGATGGGTTTTGGATTACTAACTCAAAAATATCACTCCACCTCACTCACCGCACACACTCATGCTGTGGGGCAAAATACACACAGACACACACAGACTCAACACATTCAATGTCACTTGCATTGAAAATGCTGTCTGATGTTGCTTCTCTTCTTTTACTGAGCCTTTTGTCATTTCATTTTTTAGCTAAAATATCTCCTTTAAGACCTTGTTGTTGAGTAGTCTTTTGTCTCCACACTGCTACATCTCTTCCTCTTTATGTCCCATTGCGTTCCTCCATCTCTCTCTGTTCATCCCAGTGATCTAGAGTTAGGGTGTTATTAGGTGAAAGATGTGCCACGCAGATGATGAGTCATCCTGTCATCTCCTCCTTCCCCCTCAACCTCCAGCCCTCCGACTCTCTCACTGAACAGCGTTTTCTTCTTACAAGACAGATTGTTCACGTGCTATAGGATGGTATGAGGGGCACACAAATGCTGTCATTTCCTTCTCACAAACGCCTTCCATCTGACAGAGACGTCAAAACACTACTTTCCCAAAAGCAGCAGGCACATCAATATACATGCACTTGAAGACGTGTCGCTGCTTTGTTGTCTGTAGGTACAATTTTTTTCCCCTTTTTTAACACACTTCTTTTCCTCCAGCATGCACATGTGTAGAATTCAAATGGTCGTCTTTCTGCACGCTCCCATTTTGAAAGCTCTGATGGAATATGACATGCTCATAATGTTTCCAAGGCCTTGGCAGATAGCTTTAATAGCTTACTATGCATGTTTTCTGACCTTTGTTTTGTTTGTTTCTTTGTCTCAGTGACCATTGAACCTGGTCTGTGTTGGAAATGGCAGATAATCTCCTGCTTTGCATGGGCGAAGCCTTCCCTCCATAGAGCTGAGAATGTGTATATCTCCTAACCCTGAGGCAGGGCCATTCTCTTGCTCAAGACAGAGAGAGCTGGAGAGAGAGGAAAAATGGAGGGAGAGCAGTAGAGGAATGGGAAGTAAAGGCATCTGCAATGCAAATGGGTGCCCTGCAACCCTGAATAATTCAAAGTGTTGAATAGAAATCTTGCTTTTCTGATCCCCTGTCATTAACTTCTGCTGGAGTGGGCTATTCTCATTTGGGCTCTTTTGGCCTGTGCAACTCCCATTCTGCACTATCCCCTCCCCCTTTTCTTTTTCTCTCTCACCTACTTCCTTTCTACTTTTGCTCACTTTACCTCTTCATCTTCAGAAACCACTTTCTCTGCTTATTCATTGAAACTTTCCTCACTTGTTGCCCTCTCGTTTCCCTGTCAGGTCTTCTTCACTGATAAGCCACGTCGCTTCCTTCCTACTGAACAGTTTGAAAAGAACTGAGAGAAGAAGAAAAGAGGGCCCACTCTGTTTTTATGGCCCTAATTTCCCTGTACAGTTGATCTGTGGATTATACGCTGCCAGCAGCCATGGGGGATACAGATGGTGAACCTTTGTGAAGGGCCTCTCTAAGCTCTTCCTATTAAAAGAATGCAAAGAAAGGATTATCTCTCACTTGAATATCAGATTCATACACAATACGCTCGTTGTAGTCATTGAGCGAGCACTGCTCCCTTTGCTAATTGCTGCAATGCTAGCAGTGGTGGAATCGGTTACTTACATGTTCTCTTGTTTCTTCATTTCACCCCCGACTCCAAGCCTAATTTTTGTAGAAAGATATTTGATGTTGCAGTGCATTCAGCTGGCCTTTGTCACAGCTGTGGTGAAAATTCTATTTTCTTATTTTGGTTTCGTTTATTTTTGCCTTTAATGTGTTGCTCTCTGTGTCCATCTGCTGTTGCAGCCCCCATTGAGCCGAGAGGGAGCGGCTTAATATATTATTTGATGGATTAGAGCCTGAGAGTTTTTGAATAATTCATTCTAGGTTATTAATGTGACTGTCAGCCGTTGGTGTTTCATATGCCCCTGACTTTGGGTTTTTATTGGTCAGTGAAAGCCCACAGACATTGGAATTCTATTCCTAAACATAACACTGTACAGTCGGTATGGCTGTCTGAATTAGACTTGTGACAGATGTGAAGATTCATTAGTGGCTGGCCTTTTCTGGCTATGACTCATTTGCTCTACACAGTACTGGATGAAAACCTGGTTAGAGTTTATAAACTATGTTTTCTCTGACCTGTATAAAATTTGCAAAGTTGAAAGTTATCATTCATCAGTTTAAGGTTGGATCCATTAAGCATTGGTTTCATTTTTAAGACCATTTCAAAGTTGGGAAAATACCAGATTCATTAAGTTCAATATCAAACAGATGTTCAAGTCAGAGATGGCAAAGAGCAGTGGAAAGGTGATCATTAATCAGTAAATTGGTAGTCTACCTTGAAAAAGTTAGACTTTAACTGAAATATTTAACAACAAAATGCTTTTGAGCTGTAATTCTATATTTCTGATCATATCACAGTGTCACTCATATGTCAAAAGGACATCCAGTGCACACTCCCATCTATATTCTGTGCAGGTGTGTCGGCTGTAGATCTCTTGCACTGTGTTCTACCTTTTCTGGCTGGCTCAACAACACAGTGAATGAATGTGCTGGAACTCTGAGACTGAAGAGTGTTTTGGCCAGGGCATGATGGTACTGCAAGTTGACCTGCAGAGGTGCTAGCATATAATTGCCAGTTAAGTTGGCAAGGCAGCTTTGTGGGCTATGTATATTCAGGGTATCAGCTGCAACTTTGCAAGCTGATGGGGTGGACTGTGAAGCACAGATCTCTGTTTAATGATTGCGGCAAGTTGTGAGATTGATTAGATCGCTTTGGGGCACACTTGCACGGACAGCCTCCTTGTCAAGAGTGTTCTCGCTAGAATTACCTGCATATCTTGGTTTCTTCATCCACAGACCATTTGATTGGCACCAAAGGTGTTGCTTTGAGATTTTTAATACCTTTTTAAATCCGTTGAGGCTCTCCTGGTTTCTCCCTCACTCCCCTGCTTACACCCCACTTTCTTCCTCCTCTTGGAAAAAGTTTTGAAAATCTAATAAGAAGCAAAAATCTTTGAGTTTCAGTGACTTTGAGGTTTCCATTTAGAGAACTTTCCAAATCTGCTGTGTCATCAAAACATAAAGGCTTGCCAGCCCCACCCACATCCCCATAGCCTTAGTATTCACACACATGAATGCACTATGAGTGGTACTTGAAAGACATTCAAAACTTGGTTCCAGGAAGGAGTTTTTATCCTCCCACATCTGGTCTCCAGAGGAAACATCTGGCATGTAGCAACATCTAGATCTGAGGTCTACATCATGGTGAAACCACAAATCTCAGTGCTGATGCTTAGTGGAAAACATCCTGTGAAGAACCACTTCCCTCTCCAGAGCCTCCTGCGGTCACCCGTAGTGAGACGTTCACTCCATCATGCAAAGATTACATAGTCCTTGCTGACTGATACACATCTGCAATGGGTTTAGTGGCATGTTGTGTTTGTGAACTTGCTGATTGCAGATTTATAGATTTTATTTTATAGTCAATTAACGTTAAGATTTGAAATGGTCATAAGCACTGTAGGAAATTTTTTTTTTTCTCTGAAAAACACAGTAGCTGTTGCCTTCCAGAATTTGCAAACTTCATTCATCATTTTATATCTGGAAAATATTTTTCTATTAGCAGAAGACCTTCAAATGAGTTAGACTCTATTACTTGCCAAAGTGGCTGCTAGGTGAGACAAAGTTGTCAGGCTTAATCAAATTTTATGAACATTTCGAAAATGGTTCGCAGTAATTTCCCAGTCTGTTTAGATGTAAAGGGCATGCAAGGAAGATTGGGTGGGTGTGCATTTGTTTGTCTTTGTGCTAGGTGGTTTGTTTGTATTTCGTTATGGTTTTGGTTATGTAGGCTGCATCTTCAGTAAAATGGCCTGTTAGCCATCTGAAAGCAGTTTCCTTCCCCAGATGATGAATCTCTCATATGTTTTTGATGTCATCCATGAAAGCAGTTTGCCCATTTAGACTTGCAACCGCACTGCGCCCCATTTCAACTGGCTCATTTATGCACATAATAAAAAATGCTGCACAATTGTATACCCAATTTGCCAGGTGGTTATTGCTTTCTAAATTGAATGAGCCACCCTAAGTGTGATGGCTTGAAGTTGTATGCAGCTTAAGAAGGCACCATGATAGTAACACAGATTTTAGTAGGAACAGTAGAAGAGCAAAACAATAAAACACACAAAGGAGGGTTGACTTGCAAAAGAATGAGCTGAAGATGCTGCATATCATTCCTGTGTAGAAAGAATTTTTGGGATACTTGTTTTCTGGTTTCTATGACAGCAACTTTGCAATTTGGGATCAGTCCTTTACATAATTTCTTTCCTGTCTTTTGTGTGGTTGGTTGTGTATATACATGTCCATTTCCTCACAATTCAAGTTGGCACATCGTGTATTGTGTGCAGACAAGTCTTGTGGTAAGTGACACTGTCCATGAATGGCTTTGAGCATGAAATGCATACATTAAGCTTGTATGTGGGCTTGTATGTGGTTTGTCAGTTCTGTTCATATCTTAGCACGTGGCACAGGCTTAGTCTGCCACTCTTAATTCAAGTTTGATGTTTATGTGACCTTGGACAGTTCCAGCGCATTGTAGTGATGCAGCAATCCCTTCCTCTCTCCTTTCTCCTCCTCTTGTGCTCTGACAGGGGGGAGGTGGATCTGCAAGGGAACCCTGAGGTCATTTCATCGTCTAAAAGCAATAAAAATGCACTCCTACTTTTAATAAAGCAATTATAACTCATTGCCGAGTTCAATTAATTTTAAGTTTTCCATTAGGAGAGAAGTTGCCTTAGTATTGCTAGAAATTTTTTACACCACTTGTGGTATGTCATGCTTTTCACAGTTACCTTAAATTTGTGTGGGTGGGCGTCAGGTGCTAGTTTAACATTTTATATGATATAGAAAGTGTCCTGCATAATTTACAGCAAAGACTCAATGCAGTTTACACACACTTAGTTTATTGATTTTTATTTTCATTCATCCCCATTTTCTTGTTTTATATAGGTGCTGTGTATTTGGAAGGAGGCTTGGAGGAAGCTCGGCAGCTCTTTGGTCGACTGCTTTTCAACAGTGAGGTAACTAAAAAGTATTAAAGATGTTTATATGTTATTGGTTTTCTTCCCTTTGACACTGTGGTTTTATGTACAGCTTGCGTATTTACAGTACATGAATAAGTGCATCTTTTTTACTATATTGACAATTATGCATGTACCCATCAGTCATACAGTGTTGTGTTATTATATTGTGTATATTAGAGCTTTTTCAATTTGTGAAAGACATAACCATGTTTTCACTTATCTAGTCTTTTATCCATTCAAACCCACACATTTTGTTTTGGCAATGTACTACACATTCCATGATACTGAGGCCTTGCCAGGCTGAGAACCTGAGATCCACATAATTTCATTTTATCCTGCACTACTTTTGACTTATTGTGTGTACGGTGATATACACAGAGATAAAACAACGAGACTGTGATAGAGATCTGGATGAAATCATAGCAGCAAAATAGGCTGAGTCTCTGTATATTTAGCAAAATGAACTAGAAGTGTGGAACATTATAGTTTGCTAGTCTTCAGCAGGACAACTGCTATTGTTTTCTGAGTGGGTGTGTGAGATCAGCATGCATGAATAATTAATGAATGAATCAGTATTTGCATTTATCTTGGCAAGAAATGTTATAATTCAATTAAATCATTGCAGCAAGTCTATTATGTAGCTGCAGACTTGGTTCTAATTGGCTATTGAAAGTGGATGGGATTCAGCTGGTGACTCTGCCACTACAGAATACAGCAATGCATCATCATATATATGTGGTTGTGTTAAGACAAAATACTTAAAAACCTCAAACCCCAAACAATGCTAGAATGTTAGAAGGATGGAAACAAATATTAATTTGACTAATTTTTTGGAAATAGCCAACATTGTATTCCTTTTTTTTTTTTTAGCTTTTTATTATTATTATTTATATTTTAATTAACAATAAGATTGGCCTTGATTTGTTAGCATGCATGACCATATTTTCTGAAATTCTTCTGCTCTGTGGATAGCTATTGTGCTTGAGTAACGAGTGTAGAGCATTTCTTTGTGGAAAGCTAAACTGTCCTTGGTAATTTTCTACTGATACCCTCTGGCCCTGAAAGTGGACAGCCATCTTAAAGTTATTTAGTTGTTGTGGTTTGGAGGTCTTTATTTGCATGATCAGATGTTTTGGATGTCCTGAATAAATATTGATTAGAACACTGCAAAATTTCAAGTTATTCTGATAACCTAATTGTAGAAAGCAGTGCATCAGTTTCAACAAGCAGAGGATAGGGTGCACTGAGATCATTACAGCCGTCAACATTTAGACAAAGAATAGCATGCATACATAAACAAGCTTTCACATGCAAAAACAACAAAATTGCCACATAAAATACCCACTTTTGTATGTCTTCATGATAGACATTCAGATGTTAGAGCACAAAGTGCCGTAGTTCCTTTAATCATTAAGGGAGACAGTAGATAAGAGGAAAATGCTTATGATAAAATATCCAGATGGAGCATCCATGTACAACAAGTAAAGAACAAAGACACAGTGTTTTAGTAGCATGCTTGATGGATAATTAGGAATCCAAGTTGAAAATGGTAACGTATCAGATACAGAAATGTGTATGTTTTCTATATCATCATTAAAATTATAAAAAGTATAATACAGAATCTAGTAATAAATGTTAATTTTAGAATGTGAGTTTGAACATGGTTTTTTGACAAAAATGTACTGCATATTAGTTTTAAGCAAATTTTAGTCTTTGTCTAGTTTTTGTCACTCACGACTAAAGACATTTCACTCTGTTTTTGTTTATTTTTATTACAAATGTTTCTATTTTCAAAGCATTGTGTTGTATACAGTTACGATGGTTACATATGTTGTCATCTATCGTGGGGTTTGTGGGAAAGATGCACAAGGTGGATTTGCTCACATTGCGACTTCAGTACTGTTAACTGGGTTCAATTTGAGAGGATAGTCTAAATTGTGGGATGGTATTAATATGTCGTATGTCCGCAGTGAATATCTACAGGAATTTTGCCTGACTGCCAGCATTTATCCTGACACTCATCGGATGTCATTATGCAAGCCAACAAGGAATTAATGGTTGATACAGAAATAATAAAATAGTAATTTTCACGAAATATGAAAAGGACTAATGCTGCATTCACATACAGATTCAAAAGGCCTGGACAGCAACAGCTGCCATTTATTGTTAATGAAGCCTGGCTGTGCAGCTCCATGCTCCCCATGGAGCTTGAGATTCAAAAAGCACCCAGCTACTCTGCACATTATATAAGCTTCTGATTCAAAAACTTTAGTGGCCCAAAATGAAACCTTGAGGTGTTCCACATGTTATATTTATAGGAAGTGGAAATACCAAAAATACGATTAAAAAAAAAAACAAAAAAACTGGCATGTTGGAAATAAACTAGTAACTTATATTCTAACACATGAAGTCTAAATAGATAATTTTATGATTGGAAGGTGGTTGAAGAGGACAAATCTACCTCCTCCATCTCTCATCGGCCTTAGACATGGAGTTGATGTGCTCAGATGACTTAGTCATCAGTCTACAGACCCCCAAATTTCTGGCATACCTTTTGCGGGCAATCACTAAAGATTGATGCTGTGCTGTATGGATGATTTGGCTGAGGAGATCAGAACTTCTGTCTTGGAGAGACTGAGCTGAAGATGTCTTTCTCTCATGCAAGCAGAGATGCAAATGGTTTATTTTGAATGCCCTTTCACACAAAACCAGAATCGACACGACAGAATACGTCAGTCTACAAAGTTACAGAAGTCTGCATTGTCTTTTAGCTTGGGTGGGATTGATTGAATTGACCCTTTTTACACAACTGGCTCCTGTTTTCGATCTCATTAAATGTGGTTTGTGATTTGTTTTGCAGAGTCGTTTGGTCCCATGTATTCTTCAAGGACACTCAAAAAAAAAAACAACAAAGGCTTTGCAGGCGACATTTACTATTACATTCTGCTTTAGCATACTTTGTTGTAAAGTTTAAGTCCCCCCCCCGACGCACAATGATGTCAGGTGTGGTACTGTGGCATATTCTGTACAGTCACAGTTGCACAATGTAAAAGCCTGTTCAACAGTACCTTACAGTGACTAATAAGTTCAACTTCCCTGCAAAGTTAATATGGCCAGAATGGGGCTTCACTCAGCACATTACCAAACTAATTACAAGCTGTGTAAAACTGAAGGGCTTTACTCTTTTCAGACATCCTTGTGCTATCTTTCAGCATGGTATTCCATTCATGCGTGGGTGATCAGCCTCACATCTACCCCCCTCCCCCTTTTGTCTGCGTAACAACAGGATGCTCCCTCTAGTTTTCTCCCCCGTTCTTTCCCATTCCCTCCTTTCTCTAACACCTCAAGATGTCATTACTGTAACAGGTATTTCACTCCAGTCCTCTTATGACTGAAGGCAAAACCAAAAACTCACTACTACGGTAGTAAAATTCAGAATTGACTACCCAAGATGAATGCATGTAATTTCCACCTCAAAACATGGTCAGACAAACACTGACCCCATTTATTTATTTATTTATTTATTTCCACTTTTTCTCTCGCTCTGTTATTGTCTAATTGGTGTGACATTCATGTTTGGAGCACAACAGTTATTTCTGTCCTCTTGTTTTTCTCTCAACACATCACCTTTGCTGGCACTGGTTGCCAAACAACATAGCTCTTGCTGAGGATGGAATCTAGCTTTATTGCACACAGAAGCCCTGAGGAAACAATACTAATTTGCTAATGACATTACTGTGGAGGTTATTAAAGCATTAGCAGAGAGGCAGGAAACATCCTCTTCAGGGGGAGCTGCTCGATTGCTTCCAACCTGGACTCAACAGCAGTACGATATTGCTGGGAAAAGATGTTGATGCCACTGTGCTAAAGGAAGTGCCTCTTTTGAGCGGCAATCACCATAATGATATCTCACTAGTTGCCCATGGGCTAGTCTGATGGCTTTTATTAACAACACCACACAAGTAAACATACTCCAACACCAGATGGAACAAAGGTTGCTGTGACAGCTGAGACAGTCACCATGGCACTATGATGGCTGCTTTTGGTAGAATGATATTGTAGCCGCCTTCTTTCCTCGCTCACTTATAGGTGCAGTGCCAAAAAGGGTTTTGGAGCAGCTTGCTTTCAGCTGACTCAATCTGAGATACAGTTTAAATGTTTAAACAATTTCTGCCCCTTTTGACACTGTTCACACCACTGGTATGTTAAAGTGATTTTGCAGAAATTTCCCTGATGTCTTAACTATTTGATTATAATGACATACTGATATTATTTTGGATTCTTGATATATCAGTACAGTGTGTTACAGCAAAGGCATATTAAGCTGAAACTAAAGACCTTGCAACGTGTTGATGCTGATCGTAGCAGACTAGTGCTGACAATGTGCTAAAACCTCAAAGATGAGGGTAACATTGCACACTGATTGCCCGACTTTTGCCAACAGCTGTCTGTTATGGACCTGCTAATACAGGTGAAATGTAGGCTGACAAGTCACTCCATATGAAGCCCACATTACCTACTGAACCACTTGCAACAGTTACCCCTGTTTCTTTAGGTAAATTCAAGCTTGGCGTTTCTGCTTTAAGATTTTCCTTAAAAGAAATCTCCCCTGGGCATGAGTGTTTCTGATGGTGAGTGAATGCTTTTGGCTTCTGTTTGTATAGTGTGCTTTTCTTTTAACTTAGCCACTATTCACACTTCTAACACCCTAGTGCCCCCGCCTTTTCTCTGTTGACATTGGTGAACTTTGTGTGCTTTGTCCTGTGACAATGGTCGCTAATAGTTTAAATTTTTGAATGAAAGCTCACATGCCCTCTCTACTGTGTCCTTGCTTTTGTAACAGCCTTTCGAATAAATGCATGCGCACATCTACAGGCCATTTTCCATTCAGATACACTCTCCTGCCGGTACTCAAAGAAACAGTAAAAGGTTTTGTCTACACCTCAACCATAAATCTCATGATTAAGAGTTGTCATTAGATTAGTTGCTATTAGGTTTTGTTTTTTTTAATATCTAGAAGATCACGTTGACCATTTAGTGATAGAAGCCAGCTTTTTGGACTTAAGGTGGCTTTTATGTTGCTATTGATCAGTGATGTGTGTTTTTTGATGGATTGATTAGCAGACTGTTGCGTGACACCAGTTTGTCAGGGGGCCATGGACCCAAAGAACACTGTTATATGCCATAGTCATAGATGACTAACAATTCCATTGGTGTGTGGAGGTTGAATCTGAATGGAGGTAGATGACATAGCAGTTTTACCTGTTCATGGTTTGCTTGTGAGCCCTTTGTATGTACAAGCGAGGGACTGCATCTCAGTTACCCTGTGGATTAGAGTAGCAGTGATTGAAGCCCACTGTAAAAAAAAAAAAAGAAAGATCATAGGCAATTTCACCAAGTTGCTGTTCCTTTTGCTTTTAATTTCAACTCATTATGTTTAGGCCATTGACATGAAAATAAACATGTTTCCATATGTTCTCCCCCACATTTTTTTTTTCTTGTTTATGGCACAAGACCTCCAACCTCGAAATGGCTGTTCTTCAGCTGCTGCACATAATGCTTTGCACCCACAATAATTATACATTCCTGGTTCTGGGAGAGAGGGAGCATATTCTGATGTTATTCCTGTTTGATGCTGGCTTAATCATTGTCTGCCTTGTCTTTGGAATGAATGTAATTGAAACATTAGCAGATCGGGTCTATATACAGCATGTGGGTGGATTGCATGCGTCCTGTGGACAGATTTTAATCATGAGCCTTGATCATAAACAGAAGCACCTTGTGTACGCTTCATTTCTTCTGTTTTTTGTGTTTTCTTTTTTTCTCTCATTTTATGCGTTCTTATATCTATCCATGTCCTATGTTTTAGATGTGTCGCTTTCAAGTAGTCCGACTAACCATAAAATCACTATATGGAAAGCCAGTGCAACATACTTTCCTGTAAATCAAACCATTCTCTATAGCCATGTTATATACACAAGTAGACTGTGTTGACTTGACAACTGCTCTTGCGTTTCAACTCCATTCCCAGGTTGAGCCACAATAAACCAAAAGGAAGCATGCACTAAAAAAAATATTGACCACTTTGATAAATTTTTCATTGTTTCTCAAAGTGATGGGTTGCTGGTTAGCTGTCCTGAGGAGGTGTGATGCCCATTTAAGTGTTCATCCCTTTGAATCTTTTAAACACCTATGTAGTACTGCACTTAAGAGGCCCTTGCCACATTTTTCTTGCCACTAGGACTCAGACAACATTTGAGCCCAGGCCCAAAACTCCCTCAACTTGCAATACCTTGAAAGCCAATTTATGTTTCTGCATTGAATCTATACAGAGCCTACATGGTAGATAAAGCATAGCCAAGGACCCTTCGTCATAGCCTGATGTGCACCTCCCCAGAAATGTAACTAGATGTTGTGGCGACAGAGCACAACTGTGACTAGTACTCTCCAGAACACCCTCTTTGTGTATTAGTCCATTCACTGGTTGTACAGACCTTCTCCTCCAACATATCGTATCTTTCCCCACTGCAGCACAGTCCTCAGCTGCTGATTTGAGATCACGTGTCCAGTGTGTCTTTGCAACTTTCAATGCATATGAGCCACTTCAGTCTCTCCTCTTCTAGACAATTTGGCAGTGCAGGCTTAATTTATTTAATTCTGCTAAAAGAAGTCTTCTGCTGGTATGGTTAACACAAGAGAACTGAGGCAGTTTTAGTCAGTGTAGCTCAGTCAGGGTACTGCTTGCTAAAGTCAAACAAGCAATTTGTAAAATGTTGCAAATGTTTTGTCCACTGCATTGATAGTTTCTGCCTTTCAGGTTTAAAATGGGCTATTGCTTTTCTTGCTTCGGGGCCTGTGGTGTTTGAAATATGTGAGAAAAGACTTTACTAACTAAAGAGGGAAATCGAGTGAGTGTACAGGTTATGATAGAGAGAACTCGGAGTTTGGAGATTCAGGGAGTGTTGCTGAGTCTGACGGTGATGCAGCAGATTCGGAAGAACAAGACATTCCCCATCCATGGCCGTATTTAAAAGAACTGTTTGATGTTGTCGGCTTCAAGAATGATTCATGGTGAATGCAGTGTGTTTTGTTCCCTGTGCCAGCACTGTGCAGGTGGTTAATAAAAGAAGAAGAATTTCCTTTTTTTTGTGTCGAACTTTTTTAGTTTTGTGGAGTTATCAAAAGATGCATTATGTATCATTGACGGCAAAAACACATTTTTACTTTTTACTGTTTAGGCACTTAGGCACAAGTATCTTTAGGCTAAGGCAACCGATATATTGTAGATTCCTTAGCTGAATGGAAGTGGGCCTAGTAGCCACAAGTGCAGTGCAATATAAAAGTGCACACTTTTAGGGAAACTAAGTACTGTAGCCTCTTAATAGGCAGTTTTGCTATCAAAACCAAAATGTCCTGTTTTGAGATTGTCTTTATTATAGCTATGTTTTGTATTTTGAGCATCTTGTCCAACTAATTTTTAATCTGTGATTGTGTGACTATAATTTTGTAATCTCTTTCCTTTGACTGCTCATCTCACTTACTCCTCCTTTTGTCTTCACAGGACTTACGGGAAGTCTGGCTCAACTACCCACCACACCCCCTGCAGGTTGGTTGAGAGATGTTTTATTATTGAGGTTTATTTTGCGTTGGTGCCTCTTATTATAAAACTCATCTCACCTGGAAGACACAAAACCATTCTTGCATCTTTTTCAGCCTGAATCTGTTTCTTTGTGTGTGTGTAGTTGTAGTTTTATCTGTGTGAGGACAACTTAGAGCTTTAATTCTATATGAGTGATGACATTTTAGCAACGTGATGATATTTTGAATTGAATGTATTAGAATTAGGATTATGCTATGGTTGGAGTTAAGTTTGAGGTTAAATATTTGGTAATAATGGTCAAAGTTACTGTAAGGTGCAAGGGAATGCATTCTGTGCATTGTTTTGCTTCCGTGTCAGGTTGATCTCCATTTGGTTGACACCCTAATCCTTCTTTTCATTTACTCACTCTCTCGTTCTACCTTTTTGCTATGTGTCTTTCTTTCCTCTCACTCCACAGTACCATTCTCCTCTTCTATAACATCATGCTTTCACACTCATATGCTCTCGCATCACCCTTTCTCTGTTCTGGTGTTCTTTGCTTTGCATGATCTGCCCAGAAACATTGAACAAGTCAACAGTGTTTGTTTGGATTTGGGAAGAAGAGATCAAAGATGTCATAAAAGGATTACAGTCCCAGATCACATGAGGCCTCCAGGGACAGTCAGGCATCCTTCTCTCTGATGTGTTTGTAAGGAGAAAGTGTTTCTTTGTGTGAATGCTAAGACTTGTATTTAAGCAGTTTATTCTCTTCAGCTCCCTGCTTGTGTTGCTCCGTTTTCAAATATATTAGCATATTAATGTTTGGTCGAAAACAAAATAGTTTCTCTTTTTTTTATTTTTATATATATATATATATATATATATATATATATATATATATATATTTTTTTTTTTTCATCCCCATCTGCATCTGCTGAAGGTCCAGAGTATCTGCAAATTTTTGTTGGGTGTTTCATTACTCAGAATAAACCTAGTGTAACCAGTAGTCAGTTTACCCAATGAGTAATACAGCAGAGTTCATAGTAGCAGGCGCTGTGGTCAGGGTGGAGCCGTGGGATCAGCCTTACAACCACTCCGTGCAAGGGGAACCTTCATAGTGTGCTGCATGAATCTTCATTAGTTGCTTCATGCTGTAGACGCACATTGCATGACAGAGTGATTATCTCCATATGCAGAAATACCTCTTAAATTGTGCCACTTTAGGCTTGATAGCATCCTGACTTTTTTGGTTTGAGAATATATAATAATAACAGTTTCACACAAGGAAAAAATAAACATTTTCCTTCATTATTTATTTATTTGCATTATAATTGATGAAGACCTGTAGGAGTTGAGGTAAAAACATGGCACCCAAAGTTGCTGCTGCAAAGTAACAAGTTGTTACCTCTCTTCCCTGCCCACCAAGATGAGGGTGACAAAAACAGAGGTGAAAGTAGAGCTGCTTTAATGAGGTTTGAGTGGATGGCAATGGCAGCTCGCCATGGCATGGGTAATTATGCGTACACCTGTCTTTGGCATACACGCATATATTAATCTTGCCACCGATGAGCCCGGCAACGTGCTGTGGTATGCTGCGTGGTTGACAGACACATTTTATGTCTTTACTGTTTGTTTGATTCGCACCAGTGCATCATCACTCCCTCCTCTCCAGAATAATTTACCATACCATCATTTGAGTCTAGATTTTTTTTTTTTTTTTTTTTTTTTTAATCAGGGAGATACATGAACATCAGGCTTTAGGGCCTCAAAAGATCTTTGCTCTGATTCTACTTTATGTCTGGACTAAGCTAAAAGTGGTACTTTGAACCCTCCCAAGTGTTTTTTTATTTTCCCCAAAAATTGCTATCACGTTTTTCTTCTCCTTTCTCTACTTTGTTTCAAGCCCTGCTGTTGGCGATCCTCTCTACAAGATAGCTTATGACTAGTGCTGAACTCATCAGATTTTGTTAGTTGTGATGCATGACATTTACACACCATTCCTTAATTAACAGAGGCAAAAAAATATAGAAATGAAATGTTTCTTAGGACATATTGGAAGATGGAACTACGACATTACCAGCAGCACTCCAATTAAAATACTGAGTTTAAAAATACATCTCTGCTTTGCACACTCGTTTGACAGACTCAGAGAAAGGTGTTTACTTATCATTTATTCATGAAAACACACACAAAGAAGGTGCAGGAAAATGAAGAAAATGGCTATTTTTCCATGGAGGGTCTAAAATAAAGTATTCTTTATTTATATCTTTGGAGTACTTTAGATTATACAGCTAAATGGAGCAAGCTAACGAGATCAATTGAATGTGCCTTAGTTTCTTGTGAATGTCCACACAAAATTATGTGGCTCAATGTTTCTGTTTTCTTTAGAAAAGATGTCAAGCTTACAGTTGTACCACACAGAGACCAATTAGAGGTTTCTAGCAGCCTAATTAATGCACCCATAAGGATATCTCTTGATTCAACAAACATGTATTCACATATTTTCTTAGGATATCATTTCTTTTTTTATATAATAAGCACAGGCATGAGCAAATACTGTTGTTAAGGACGACAGCGTTCTTATTTATGAACCCGTATGCTGCTGTACTCACGAATGCAACCACAGGGGGGCACAATCCAATGTCTTCATGTGCCGGTCTCAAGTCCGGGTAAATGCAGAGGGTTGTGTCAGGAAGGGCATCCGACGTAAAATTTAAGCCAAATCAAACATGCGAATCACAAATATGACTTCCATACCGGATTGCGGCCCAGGTTAACAACGACCGCCACTGGTGCTGTTGACCTACAGGGTGCCAGTGGAAATTGGACTAACAAAAGGAGGAAAGTGTGTTCGTAGGCAAAGAGAGAAGAGGAAGGGCAGGAGTGTAGGACTTGGAGTAGGGACTTTGAATGTAGGGACTGTGTCAGAGAAAACTAGAAAGTTGGCTGATATGATGGAGAGAAGAAAGGTGGATATCTTGGGTGTTCAGGAAACCATGTAGCAAGGCCTATAGATTAGGAGCAGGGTTCAAGCTGTTTTATCATGGTGTGGATGGAAAGAGGAATGGAGTAGGAGTTATCCTGAAGGAGGATTTTGCTAGGAATGTTCTGGAGGTGAAGAGAGTGTCAGATAGGGTGATGAGTCTGAAGCTGGAAGTTGAAGGTGTGATGTTGAATGTTGTCAGTGGTTATGCCCCACAGGTAGGATGTGAGTTAGAAGAGAAGGAGAAATTCTGGCGGGAGATGGATGAGATGATTCAGGGTATCCCTAGTGGTGAGAGAGTGGTGATTGGGGCAGACTTCAACGAACATGTTGGTGAGGGAAACGGAGGTGACGAGGAAGTGATGGGTAAGTTTGGTATGCAGGACAGGAATGCAGAAGGACAGATGGTGGTAGACTTCGCAAAAAGGATGGAAATGGCTGTAGTGAACACATTTTTCCAGAAAAGGTAGGAGCATAGGGTGAGATAAGAGTGGAGGCAGGAGCACACAAGTTGATTACAGCTTGTGCAGACGTTTCAACCTGGAAGAGATCAGTGACTGCAAAGTATAGGATGGTGGTGTGTAGGATGACTCTGGTGGTGAGGAAGAGGAAAATTGCAGATCAGAGGACCAAGTGGTGGAAGTTGAAAAAGGAAGAGTGTTGTGTGGCTTTCAAGGAGGAGCTGAAACAGGGAGTGATCAGGGAGACAGGTAGGAGGGTACTTGATGTGTCATCTGGAAAGAGGAAAACAAAGAAGGAGACTTGGTGGTGGAATGAGGGAGTTCAGGAGTGTGTTAAGAGGAAAAGGTTAGCTAAGAAGATGTGGGACATTGAGAGGACAGAAGAGAACAGACAGGAGTACAGGGAGATGCAGCGTAAGCTGAAGGTAGAGGTGGCAAAGGCCAAACAAAGGAGCTGTATTGTGTCTTTGTAGATTTGGAAAAAGCGTATGACAGGGTGCCGAGAGAAGAGCTGTGGTTTTGTATGAGGAAGTCTGGAGTGGCAGAGAAGTATGTTCGAGTGGTGCAGGACATGTATGAGAGCTATAAGACAGTGGTGAGGTGTGCTGTAGGGGTGACAGGAGTTCAAGGTGGAGGTGGGACTGCGCCAAGGATCGGCTTTGAGCCCCTTCTTGTTTGCTGTGGTGATGGACAGGCTGACAGATGAGGTTAGACAGGAATCTCTGTGGACCATGATGTTTGCAAATGACATTGTCATCTGTAGTGAGAGCAGGGAGCAGGTGAAGGAAAATCTAGAGAAGTGGAGGTTTGCTCTGGAAAGGAGAGGAATGAAGGTTAGCCACAGTAAAACAGAGTACATGTGTGTAAATGAGAGGGACTCAAGTAGAACGGTGAGGTTACAGGGAGTAGAGGTGAAGAAGGTGGAGGATTTTAAGTACCTAGGGTCAACAGTCCAGAGCAATGGAGAGTGGAAAAGAAGTGAAGAGACGTGTGCGAGAAGGTTGGAACGGGTGGAGGAAAGTGTCAGGTGTGATGTGTGACAAAAGAATGAAAGGAAAGGTGGACAAGACAGGGGTGAGACCAGCAATGTTGTCTGGTTTAGAGACAGTGGCACTGAGAAAAAGACAGGAGGCAGAGCTGGAGGTAGCAGAGCTGAAGATGTTGAGGTTCTCTCTGGGAGTGACGAGGATGGATAGGATCAGGAATGAGGACATCAGAGGGACAGCTCATGTTAGATGTTTTGGAGAATAAGCCAGGGAAGCCAGATTGAGATGGTTTGGACATGTTCAGAGGAGGGACAATGAATACATTGGTAAAAGGATGCTGAGGTTAGAGCTGCCAGGAAGGAGGCCTAGAGGAAGACCAAAGAGGCTGGTTCTTGGATGTAGTGAAGAAGGACATGAGGGTAGTTGGTGTGGGTGAGGAGGATACAGAGGATAGGGTTAAATGGAGGCAGATGATTCGCTGTGGAGACCCCTGAAGGGAGCAGCCGAAAGGAAAAGAAGATGCTGCTGCTGTACTCACGAAGCCCTTCGGCTGATGTTAAAAGCATAATCTACAGCGATCATCATAACCCAAAAAAAAGACTCCTTAAACTCACAAGGTGAGGAGTCTGACATAGCTTACTCTAGAGCAAGTGAGGAAAGTTAACAGTACCACAGTCATCAGAAGGGCCATATTCACAGCGTCATCCACAGATGTGTTGGCTCTGTAGGCGAACTGTATGAGATACAGGAGAGGGTCTGTAATGTCCTAGAGGTAGGACAGGACGAGGTACTCAAAAAGACTTCATGACCACGGAAGTCAGGGCGATGGGTCCTGACTTCCTGACTTAATCATTAAGTCCTGTGATCCCTGTCGTTTTGGGGACTGGGATGATGGCTGAGGTGTTGAAGCAGGCTGGTACATGGCAGGTCTCCAATGAGGTCTTAAAAATGAGGTCTAGGAAAACACTGGGGACAGCTGAAAAAGCAAGCTTTTTTGTGTGTGGTCCTGGCGGGATCCTAAAAGTGGTTACATTGGTTGTTATTGGGCATATATTTGCTAGCTCAGGATCTGATATAAACTGAAATCACTTCTGTATATCCTTGTCCGCAGGAATTCAGAAAAACTGTGTATTCCTATGCTGTTTCAAATCTTGAATCCTGAATCACACCATATAGCCAGAAGTCCTTCCTAGCGATTACTGAAATCTGGTTACAAAGGTTTTCTTACTTTCTGAGTATTAGTGAGGTCAAACACTCTGGATCGCATCAGGAAAGTGTAGGAATAGAGATATGGATATATAGAATTGTTTTTGTGCAGGGGGAACAAATATTTCCTAAACTTCCGCAAAGGTAGGAACACATTACTGTAATTGTATGCTGTGATGTTAATATTTACCTTCACTGGAACCAAGAATTCTTGCCCAAACCATGAAAAACTGCCACAGACCAAAATAAATAACATATGTGACACTGTTGTCAAGAATAAAAATGTTTATATGCTTTTCTTCATTTTGCCAATACCTAGTGTAAATTGTGTGCTTTATTATTGTTATTATTATCATTGCTAGTAGTAGTAGTAGTAGTAGTAGTAGTTGCAGTTGTAGTATCAATTTTTATTAATTTTTATAACCTTGGCCAGGTCCAGGAGCCTCAGACAGATAGACAACTGATTGAAACATCTCCAGTCCTCCAGAAACTGACCAACTTTGAGGAATCTATCGGAGTATTGTTCACACATGTGCGTCTGCTGGCCAGAGCTTTCACCTTGAGGACTGTGGGATTCAACCATCTCACCCTGTAAGTACAGTCGTTTGTTGATAATAGAGTTACAGCCAATTAAAATGCAAAGTGAGGCGCTAGATGGCCGGATGTAATTTGCAAGGATGTTGCCAGAGTTCTGTGTTGTTCCCTTTAGAGGTGATGAGGCATGATGCATTATAATTTAATATACAGTGTGATCTGAGATGCTGGAAGTTTTTATCATATGCCAAGCATTTTAAATGGTTCTGTTTGTTTTGAATGCAGCATCCTCCTTCTCTGCATCATCATTAAGTTTACCCCCTGTAGCTTATACATTTTCTTGCAGTCATTAAACTGCCTGTGTAACAGGTGATGTTTATAATGTTAGATTCAAAGTAACTTTGTGAAAGATAGCCTCTTTTTTTTGTGGCCTAGTGTTTAATTCAGGGGTTTCATAGCTATGAGGGGGAGTCCTTAGGGACATGTTATCATTCCTCTATCTATCATCTGCCTGTACCTGTGAGGCTATAACCCTGCTGCCCCTTGGGAAATAGGGCTTTGATTCCCTGTGTTGTTCAGGGCAAAAGATTAAAAATGTCTCCCTTTTATCAATTGAAGCCACATCTCTAATTGGAGTGATCTTTTTTTGTCTGCTGTCAATATAATTCTGTCAGTTCTTCTGAATTCCTGTATTTCCACTTTTTTTTTATCCTGATATAATTTAGACTGAAAATACTGTACAATACATAATATATGATATCTGATAGACATTCTGTTTGGAGAAAAATGAATTCTGTTTTTTGTTTGTGGTAATTCAGCACTGACATTACAAATGTATTTTCCTCTCAACCTTACACCAAATTTCTTACACGCACATACACTTATATATATGTGTGTGTGTGTGTGTGTGTGTGTGTGTGTGTGTATGTATGTATGTATATGTCTATATGTATATATGTATATATGTGTATATATATGTGTATATATATATATATACATATATACATATATATAAAGAGCTTCACTGATTACAGTTTACTCTAATCTGAGGTGTTTTGATTCTGAAAAGGGTGAGCTTATTGTCAATGGAAGCTTAACTCACTTTTGAGGTTTACAAGACTACGCAATAGTGAGTTTGACAACTAAAGTAAATTAGCCTTGGCAGTACAGCTCTGATATCTTATTGGCAGGCTGCTCTCTATAATTGGTTGCTTGGGTTTGCCACAAGGACATTGCTCTTTGTGCATATGGGTGGGTGTGTGTGTGTGTGTGTGTGTGCGTGTGTGTGCGTGCGTGCATGCGTGCGTGTGTGTACACTGAAGTGTATGTTCTAATCCAACACTCAACAGTCAAACCTCTCCTCACTCATTGCCAGGGAAGTTGATCAGATGTGCAAAGGTTTTTCTCCCAGTGAGCTTAATTTTATGCTTTATAACTGAAAATTGATATTTTCAATATTTTTGTCCTACTTATTTTTATTACTTTTTAAAAGGACAGAATTCAAAGTAATTTATGTTTATTAGCTAATGAGGGGCCAAAGACAGTTTGACCTAAATAAAGCTGACTGACTTGAAAGCTGGAACTGAGCAATGGCTACCCATAAGGACCAAAGGTTATACCAAAGTAGGTCATATTGTTGTGATAGTGGGAAGAATGAGGTCGTACTTTGGAAAGGAAGGTCAGAGAATAAGGTAGGCAGCAGATGAGAAGACAGGACCTGAGTTGGCCTTTGGCCTATCACTTTGCGCAGAAGTAGAGGACAAACTGACCTAAAAGAAGATAAGACAAAAAGTAAGGATAGAGTTGACCCTGTCGAGAAACAGTGAAGACCGGAGGCTATCATCAGACAGCAGAAATGAATAGCTGTGGCCCCTAGGCACTGGGCTTCCTATCTCCTCTCACACTTGAAGAGTTGGGTGTTGCAAGAATTTCACTGTTAGTGAAAAAGTATCTGTCTCTTTTCATGTTCACTCTGCTACATGGAAAGCAATTCCACTGTGCAGCATTTGGGATAACAATTTAAAATTTCATACATGCAGTTATATTTTACTAAATAGATTTATATTGGACATCATTGAACCTGAAGTGTAATATTTCTGGCTCTTGTTTTTTTTTTTTTGTTTTTTTACTTGACACAAAAAACAGTGATAACTTCAGCACACAGGCTTTATTTTATTCATTGTTGCAGACTGTCCAAACCATTCATCCATTATAAGATTAAGTAGCTCATTAAATTGTTCATCTATAAAGATTTTATATGATTGTTACTATAACTTTCAAGACAAGGCAATATTTTTCCTCTGTTGTTTAAAACAATTCATTTTGTGTTTAGTGCAATTTTTGTGAGAAAATATTCTGAAATGTAATTATTTTGAAGTGCAATTTTGAATTTATTTTGATCATTTGATGTAGCAAAATTCTCATACTTCTCGTCATGGAGTTCAAAATCACTGCTCTCCACAGTAACACTTTGTCAAAAGCATCTCTACAGATGATACATTTGAACGTTACACAAGCATGCATATATGAAACAATAACAGTATTTCTCTAAGAACTGAAAGGGGAAAATGGCCTTGAAAAAATGGAGTGCTCCCCTCTTTTGGTGCGAACAGCCTGTCGCTGCCTCTTCAGAGTGGCTGTTAAAGGTATTTTAGATCAAAGTCAAAGGCGAATAAAGACCTCTGCTCCACACTTTACTTCAATTTCCCCTACCGTACAGGGGCATTGTGCCACTGCTGTTGAAGTGAATAAAGGATGGCTGCTTCACCCAGCAACGCATTTCTCTTTGACCCAATCTCTCTCCTTTACCCCTCTCTTTTCTATTTTTCTCCTTTCCTGTTTTCTGTTGCTCCCCTGTTCCCCTTTTCACCCCCTTTTTGCCTACTGTTGGACATAAAATAATCTTGCGCTACATCTTATCAATTTATTTCTAGCCAGCGTTTGCTCTTTCGTATTTCTCTTTCCCAGCTTACATACAATATATATGATAAAGCAAACCTGTTGACAGATGCTACTCCTTAACTGCTCCTTAAAAAGTGAGTTAAATGGAAAGTAGTTCTTAAAGTTCTTATTTGCTCTCTTTCTCTACAGTAACTGCAGTTGCAGAATATGAATTAACAATGATGATATTTAACAAAAATCCCAAGCATTTACTCTGTTCTTTTGGATTTGGTTATTGAGACAAAAAGACAAACAAAACATATTTGGAAATTATTCTACACTATAAATAATATCCAATAAAAATATGTAATCATAAAATAAATTGATGATCAATATAGCAAAGTCAGTAGCAGCTTTTTTTACTACACCTTTCACCAAGCCCATCGGCTCAGATATTCTGTGGCTCATAAAAAGCAGAAGTGCCAGAAATCAAACAATGAACTTTGACCTTTTTTTTTCTCTCTCTCTCTTTGATGTCAGACTCCTCCTTGTCTTCTGCCTATTCATCTTTCTTTCTTATCATCAGACTTTCCCTCCTGCAAGGAGCTCATATCTATAGATGGATATGTGCCCTGCTGCTCTTATGTATCTCCTGTCTTTATGGTGCTTACTGAGGCCCCCCATCCGGCACTTCCTCCCTGCCTGGCACAGTACTAGCCTACATCTGCAATGCTAATCTATAATTCTGTTTAATTAATGACCATTACAGCAACAGCAGCAGCAGCAGTAGCATGCTCCCCCTCCTGCTACCCTGTCTAGCACTGAATCTGAAGAGTAACAGTATGCTCTCTGCTTTTTACTGATGTTGAGAAAGGCAAGAAGTTGATGTATGGTATCACAGTGCTGCCATTAGCTTTTCTAGGAATTATTTGAAAGTTGAAACTTTTTTTTTTTAAACTATCCTGTCTAGCTGCTTGGCATACAATATTGAGGATGTGGATGCCTTTTTGAGCTAACAGAGTTACTTTCCCAAGAGGTGTTAAACCAATTCCTCTTGTTGAATTGAGCTTGTTTATTTTGATGATGACAGCTACAAGACAATTGAAGGGTTAGGGGGAGAGAAGGGATAGGGATAGAAAAAAAGACAATAGAAAACATCAACTGTAGTTATGCATATACAGTATAAACCTACATTTCTAATAAAATATCAATCCTTATACAATGTCAGCAGTGCAGTGTGAGAAAGTACTATTGTCAGTGATTACAGTGCAATACAAGGTTAATAATAATAAATTTATAACAATGATTATGACTATAATAATACCTATATGTTAGTTTTAACATACATTTACTGATGCACTTGGACATATCATCAGTGAAGTACCTGACATCCTCAGGGGTTTCTGGTCTTTCAACCTCAGACCCCTCAGCCAGGAGACCTGGCTGGGAGTGATCAAATCCCAGCCTGTGTCCAAGCAGCGTTAGACCATGGCTTATCCACAGCCACCTTGAGGCCCTCTCTGTGGCTTCTCAGACTCTCCTGGTGGCTTTATTTTTGCAGCCACCACTTATACTTATGCCCAGGACAGTGTAGACCTTATGCAGAGACTTTCCTGGTCAATGGTGCTGCAGATGGACTCACCTTGAGAACCTGGTCATGACGCCACCTATATCGATGCTCTGTTAGCACCCTAGGGCAGCTGCTGAGGATGTGTCCTTTTCCTGGACACTGGGGACATAATGTTCAGTCTGCCTTGCATAAGAGGTTGGTTCAGCTGGACAAGACATCATAGACAGACTGGATGAGGAATCTTACACTTTGTCTTCCATAGTTCTGATCATTAGATTTTATGGTCCAACACATTTTCCCAACTAGTCCAGGCCCCTTGTGGCTGCATACCCACAGCCTTGCTCATACGCAGCTTCTCGGCCAACTCTCTTTACTGGACCAGATCACACCTTTCTTTGCCCTTTGCTTTTGCATAGTTAGGTGTTGGTATCATGCCTTCCTTCCAGTTCTCACTTCAAACCGTGTGTTCAAGATTACTGGGTCTCTTGACTCCCTGTACAGCAGCACCTCCTTGGCTTGAGTCACCAAGAACTCCTCACTCAAACTTTTAAAGGGTAGCAGTCTCTCCAGGCCTTGGAGGATCCATCTAGTTCCAGAAACTGACAAAGTTGTTTTAGCATGATCATCCATAAACGCTTGAATGGGGGGTTACTGCACTCTAGACTAGCATGTTCATAGCTAGGGAGAAGAGGATGACAGATATATGCACCCTCTGCCCCTCAGATGTTACAGTCCCAGTGGAGAACCTCACCTGGAAGTTGTCATGGAGGTTCTTGATTTTGCTCAGGACAGCATCAGAGCCCTTTCCAGTAATTTGAGTGCTATGGAACCATAAGCATTGGTGAGGTTCAGCCACACCACAGCCAAGTGTCCTCTTATTTCATGTGCCTTCCTGATCAGTTGAATCACCAGTCTGCTGTATTCGACACAACCTGAAACACCCAGAATCCTACTTTTCTGAACTGAGGTATCGATGTACTGGTTCTGAAGAAGGTACTCTGTCAGCAGCTGGGCTATGATACTTAAAAATATCTTGCCCTCAACACTAGGCAAATAGATTGTTTGGACCTCTTTGATGTTAGTTGAAATGTCCTTTAGCATGCATCTGCCTTCAGCAAATTTCCATTGTCGTACTGCCTTCCCTTTTATCCAAATGGCCTTCAAGATCTTCCACAGACAGTAGGCAAGATTGGGGCACCTCATGTACACTAGATATGGGACTCCACTGGGTGACACCAGGCCTGGCCCCTCCGTCGTCTTACCAGAGATTCTCTGGCTGCCGTCTTTCCGAGCTGTCTGCAGTGTCTCCAGCTGTCGCCACTCTTTCATGGTAGTCATTCACGCCCTTCTTGAAAGTCACTGGCTATGCCAGGCAAATCTGAATTTACTGATGCACTTGGACGCATCATCAGTGAACTATGGTAATAATGCAATTTACACTGTCAGCAGAGTTGACAACTACAATAAAATATGTTTATGTGAGTACGTGAATGTGTACATGAGTATATTTTTGTGCAAGTTTGTTACCGAATATTGTTACCACAAGCCCCAGAAGCGACCGCATGCACAACCCTAAGCCAAGGAGCAGGGTGCCACAGAGGCATTCTGTGGTGCTACAGCCATGGAACAAGACAGGCAGACCCCAGCCCAGCCAGTGACCCACCACCCAGATACGAATGGAGCCCAGGCCTCTAAACTCATGTGAACAGCTACTGCTTTTATGGGCTTAGGAATTTGACACGCACTTATACAGGTATACCAGAGGTTTTTAAGCATACATTTTCTTGCATTTATACTTGAATTGCAATAATTTTCTACTGAAGGGCTGCTTTTTCAGGCAGCCTCAAAATTGCCACACATCCTTTGACAACTGTTCCCGGAGGCCAGCCATGAAATGTATATAAGCCGACTCACCATTTTAGTTAAAAGACTAAAAGCCTGGAAGAGTTGTCGAGAGAGAATGATGCCTTTCGTGCATCACTGATGTGTAGCTAAATAACCTCATATGAAACCCTGCCTGCCCCCACATTTTTACCCAATTCCTCAAACATATTGGTCTATAACATTTTTTTCCTCTTCTCATCCATCCTCTTCCCTATTTACCTCTGTCTATGGATCCATACTTCCTCTTCTCAAGGGGCCACAACCAGAGGATGGAGTTCCTGGGAGATTCTATCATGCAGTTGGTGGCCACAGAGTACCTCTTCATTCACTTCCCTGATCACCATGAAGGACATTTGACAGTAAGATAAAATCACTTAAATCTTATGTCAGCATACTCCTTGCATGTTTTTCTCCACCCCGGGCATACATTTTTATCCACGCACCTCTGTTTTGTCTTTATTCCATCTTTGTGCTTTTACTTTCTGATGTTGCCTAAAACTGCTGTTCCTCGCTTTTGGGGTGTGTGTGGGTGTTGTTGTTTTTTTTTTTTGTTTTGTTTTTTTTTTTTCACTTCCTCCCCTTCTATCAAAATTTCTTTAAGTGCCAGCCAGGTTTTCACCCCCTTCCTCTTTTGCTTGTTTCCACAAAATAACTCCTCTATTCCTCACCCCACACTGTGCCTGTATGTTTACTGTACTTCTTGTGATGGGTATTGTCATGAGACAAAATTGTTCAGTGGTTTTCAGTAACACATCCTTGTCGGCACATTTCTGCAGAAGCTGTCAAAAAATAAAGCTGTGTGTGTTTCAAAACTTGCATGGCTTGTAACACAGGTACAAAGTAAATGATCACACTTTGAACATGAAGTCCATTTTCTGACAGCGTCAAACGGCAGTACAACTCCCTCTTTTCATTTGAGCATCAGCACTTCTCTTCAGAAGACTGACTGCTCTAGGCTGGAGCGATTGAACTGGTTGAAAACTGAATAAGAACCTCTGTGGTTAGAAATTTATTTGTGAATATGCCTGATAGATAGAAGCCATGGTGTTAGTCATATAAAAACTTGCAGCAAGCTTTCTTTAAAGACTAAAAGCTTCAGCATTGCCTACACCCAAGAGTCAAGATGGGGTACATCTGAAATGGATTTCAAATGAGTGTGTGTTTGTGTGGCTCCAATTGTGATTGTGTGTGTACTGTTAAGGAGGGCACATCACAGCAAGACAGATTCAGACAGTCATATTGAATTCCATTTGCTCTTTTCCGCATCTTGTAGCTATATTTGCCATGTTTGTGTTTTTCCTTTTAAAGACATAAATGTACCTCACCCAGCCTAACATGTTGTCATCCGCTCAGCTCCAAGTCACAATGTAATATTTAACAGAGCAATGTGCAATCTCCCTGAAACATTTACTCTGCATTACCATTTCTGTCTTTGATGAATAATTCCAAGTGGAGTGTATTTTGATGTTTTTGCGTACTTCTGTATATTCCCACATAACGGCATCAGTGTGTAGTGTTTGTGTGCATATATGTTCCCATAGTGAATAAAGTTCTGACAGGTAGACATAAAAAAGTGATGCTCTTTGTGCTTGTCCATAGCTACTCCGCAGTTCACTGGTAAACAACCGCACACAGGCCAAAGTAGCAGAGGAGTTGGGCATGCAGGAGTTTGCCATCACCAACGACAAAACCAAACGACCAGTCGCACTACGGACCAAGACTCTGGCTGACTTGTTGGAGTGTATGTTCACTTTTCTTCCATTAATGTTCAGAAGTAAAAAAAAAAAAAAAAAAAAAAAAAAAGTCTTTATAGATCTGTTGTTTTGTGTTTCTCTCCAGATTATGCAGATTAATATGCAAGCATGAGGTACCAATATTTTTGTGATCCCTTTATTTTAGGTGTTATACAGAATAAGACATCCAAAGTATGCTTAGTCAAATAAGTGAACAGTGGAAATCTACACACTAACCTCCTGAGTGAGAGTCGGTGTGTATGTAGCTGTTAAGCTCATAAAAGAAAATTAATAATAAAATCAATAAGGATTCAAGAAATAATGTATATGTACTCCAGGGGTAGCACCAATGAATAAACACTACTTACCACTTGGTCTTGCTATAGCAACAGGATAAAAGGTGGGTAGCACAATGGTGCAGTGGTTAGCATTGTCACCTAAAAACAAGAAGGTTATGGGTTTGAGCCTGTGGCTGACCCAGGACCATGTTCCTCCTGTGTCTGTGTAGGTTGTCTTCTGGTCCTTCAGCTTCCTCCCATGGTATAAAGACATGCGGATTGGGTTAACTGGTGACTCTAAGTTACTGATAGGTGTGAATGTGATTGTGAATGGTTTTCTGTTTTCTGTTGTGTTGGCACAGTGATGGAGTGGTAATCTGTCCAGGCTGTAAGTTGAATTTTTTTCATAATGCATTTTAAAACATCAGTAAAAAGAATAAAAATAAACAAAAAATTAATACTAAAGGCATAAAGGTACACCCAGGAATCATACAGGTTAGCTAGCCAAAAGCCTCCATGAATAAAATGGATCTTAAGCTTGTTTTTACATTTGACATACAAAACATTTGGGCTGAAGTGGCTCTACTAAGCTCAGAATGCAGGGTATTCCAGAGGAAAGCTGCAAGCTCAGAGAAGGCGCAGTGGCCTGCAGATGCCTTTAAGACCGTTGGTATAGAAAATAAACCAGCATTGGCCAGCAGCAGTATTCTTGATAGCTTGATGACTTGTCAAGGACTTGTGAGGCTGGCCTAAGAGTAGCATATTACAGTAATCTAATCACCTGGAGATTAAAGGATGTTCCAAAAAGATTTTATCCTGGCAATATTGCAAAGATGAAAGAGCAGACTTGCAGATCAGTTTTATATAATGGTCAGTTTTATATAATGAAAGTGATTAACCATTGATACCTAATTTTTTTAACAGTTGATCTAATAGGGACAGAAAATTTGTTAGATCATAGGAAAATCATCAAGAGATTGACTAAATACTTCACTGTTAAATATAAGAGAGTTGAAACATTCAGCAATGGAGTTATAAATATCAATGTTTTATGTTGGAGCGAGTTAAGAGGCCATAACAGTTAAATAAAATATACAGTTGGATATCATTATCATAACAATGAAAATTCATATCAAAATATCAAATGATGTGACCAATAGGGGTGGACCAAACATGGACCCTTGAGGAACTCAGGAATCAAGACATTTAGTTTCTGACAGAGTATTATTAAAGACGACAGTTTGAGTGGCTCGTCAAAAAAAGAAATATAACCCAGCTAAGTGGTGACACTTTAATATGGAAAATGAATATGAAGCGCAGAAGTGAAACACTGATTGATAGTGTTAAAAACAGCACTAAGGTCAAGCAGCAACAAAACAGAAATATGATTGCAGCACTCTAATAAACCCAGTTGCGCTTTAACCAGAGCAAAACGTGGATTGGAATAGTTTGTGTAAATTATGAAAAGATAGATGCGTGGCAAGTTGAAGCTGTGGAAGAAGCACAACTGTTCACTGCAGTGATTGATCATGAGAAAAATGGTCTATACATACATACATCGGTATATATGCATGATATGATATGATGAATGTGGTGGGAATGGTGACCAATCTTGTGCTCTTGTGTATCATTGCAGTCCACATTAGGCTAACAGTGGGAGCTGGCAGTAACAGGAACTATAGTAAATAAAGACAAAACAAAAATACTAATGCCTTCTGAGTCAGCATTCAATAGGCAGACCTTAATGTATTAATCAAACATGTATCCACATAAGAGTAAATGACAGCACAAAGCCTCATATCATTTCCTTTCCAAATGATCCCTGAAGTTCAGGCCAGAGTGGGTTTATTGCACAGGAAGGGGACACGGGTCAGATCTTGAAATGAGTACAGCTCTTCCGCATATGAGCAGTTGTTCCCTGCAGCTACAGCAGGCCAGCAGTGGCCTCCTGAAATATTACCCATTATTCCACTCTCATGTTCTGCTGTCTTAGTGCATTCAGGCATCTTAGTGACTATCTAATAGAATAGGAAAACAAAGAAAGCCACAAAATGAAGATAACACCCAGCACATATTGTTTATATTTAAAATCCTTTTCAGTGGATCACCAGTTCTTATCTCATAGCAATATTTCTTTGAAAGAGCATAGCCCTTGCTTTTTTAGTTTCCTGTGTAAGGTAAGGAAAGAGGTCATCTCTTGAAATCTGGCTGACTTTATTAGCCAACCTAAAGTCTGACAATCCAGAAGCGAACTGGGTCGGAGAGACTCAGTCTTAAACACCTCTCTGTAATTTCCTTAGAGCTGTCTTCCCCTCAAACCCCATAGAAACTGTCTGCTCCTCGACCAATCTAAGCTATATAAATCAGAACTAACACAAGATGAGTTATTCATAGAAACCTAATAAAAATTAAGAGTACTCCTCGTACTGAACAGAAAACCGGAACAGTTAAATGTGGATTGCTACATATCAGCTCTCTTTCATCAAAAACTCTGTAAGTAAGTGATTTGATAAGTGATCATCAAATTGACTTATTCTGTCTCACTGAAACCTGACCTGCATACTATTCATCACTAATAGAGGAAAATAAGAACAATCCCAGGTTTCTTTTCAGCACTGTAGCCAGGCTGACAAAAAGTCACAGCTCTGTTGAGCCCAGTGTTCCCTTAGCTCTCAGCAGTGATGACTTTATGAGTTTCTTCATAAATACAATCACAACTACTAGAGATAAAGTTCATTAGATGCTTCCATACAGATGTATCTTCTACTACAGTAGCTCTTGAATCATCTGTAAGACCTCAGTTATGTTTAGACTGCTTTCCCATAAAACTCATGTCATCTGTTGCTTCATCAAAATCATCAACATGTCTCTTAGAACCCATCCCAAATAGACAGGTCAAACTATTAATTGACATTAACTGACATTAATTGACTCATCTTTATTAGGCCTAGTTTATCCCCAGTAACAGGCTATGTGCCTCAGGCTTTTATGACTGCTGTAATCAAACCAACTGTTACTCAAAAAGCCTAGCCTTGATCCAGGAGTCCTGGGTAATTATAGACCAATATCCAACTTGTAGTTTATTTCTGAAATCCTTGAAAAAGCTGTTGCTAAGCAGCTATGCGACCACTTACACAGAAATGAACTATTTGAAGATTTTCAATCAGGATTTAGAGCACATCATAGTACAGAAACAGCACTGTTAAAACCTTTGCCTCAGACAATGGACTTGTCTCTGTACTTTTTCTTTTAGATCTTAGTGCTGCATTTGACACTATTGAACCCAGAATCTTACTACAGAGACTGGAACATATTATTGGGATTAAATGAACACCATTAAAGTGGTTCCAATCTTGATTATCAGATTCCAATTTGTTCATTTTCATGATGAACCTTCCATGCACAAATATGTTATGGAGCTCCACAAGGTTCTGTGCTAGGACCGATTCTCTTCACCTTATACATGCTTCCCTTAGGAAGCACTGTATTAATTACCTTTGCTACACACCTGTATCTCCATGAAACCTGATGACAGAAACCACTTAGCCAGACGTCAAGCATGTCTTAAGGACATCAAGGCCTGGTTGACCAGTAACCTTCAACTTCTACTTCTAAATTCAGAGAAAACAGAAGTTATTGGATTTTGGCCTAAAAAGTACTTTAGATGGCATAACTTTGTCCTCCAGCACTATTGTGAAAAACCTTAGATAGATATATGTTCTTTAATTCAAACAGAAAATAAATCTCTAGAGCTGCATTCGCAATGTTGCCAAAATTAGGAACATCCTGTTTCAAAATATGCAGAAAAACTAGTCTATGCATTTGTTACTTAAAGGGCTACATTAGTGTAACTCATTGTTATCAGGATGTCCCAGTAACTCCATACAGAGTTCCCAGTTAATCCAGAATACTGTGGACAGAGTTCTGACAGGAACTAGCTAGAGAGATCCTGTCTCTCCCCCTCACATGTGTATGCCACCATTGAATGTCATCGTTTATTTGTTTATTTTTCTTGTTCTTTTCTCTCTCCTACCTCCATTCACCCCCACCGGTTGAGGTAGGTTGCCTCGTGGAGGTTTCGTCTGTTAAAGACTAACTCTTCACTGTCACTGACTCATAAGGGATTTGTGGGGTTTTGTTTTTGTTTTTTGTACAGTGCCTTGTATTGTGCTTTGGTGCTGTACAAATAAAATAAATTGAAACAGGGATTTTAAGAGCCAGAATTAACATTATGTCACTTGCTGTGGAGGGCCACAGCTGAGGTTTATCCTTAGTTAATATTTTATTTACTTTAGTAGGAAGAAAACCAGCTGTTAAGCAGAGCACAAAATGAAGCCACATACCAGCTATGTGTTTTTTAATGCTTTATAGATACCAGATATATGCTTTCTTTCTTTTTCTTTATGCAGCTTTCATTGCAGCACTCTACATTGACAAAGATCTGGAGTATGTGCACACCTTCATGAATGTCTGCTTTTTCCCTCGACTGAAGGTGAGCATCTATTGATAGCCATTCACCTCTTATGCCTGATCAATGTGCCACTGAGCTAGATAGCTCCAAGAGAAAGAACCAGGGAGATGATGAGGAGGAAGCTAATGGCTGGCCCTTAATGGCTCTAGCATCGACACAAGGGCTGAAGTGGTCCTCTGCTCTTGAACGCCTCTCATGATGGTGGCTTGGATTGCTATTTTAGTCATTTTTAATGGGAAGTGCACCAGTGTCGGGACGCATTTATGGGATTGTTAACATTAGTCATCAGTGCTTTTTTTTTTTTTTATTGATTCAAGAAGTGCTTGGGCTGTTGATGGCATGTGCTTCTGTAGTGTTCTAGGAGTTGGATAAATCAACTAAGCTTCAGTCAAGATTTCTATGGCCAGATGTGAGTGAGGAAAGGAAGCCTTTTTACTCTCAAGCACCTCTGGGTTTGCCAAATTTAGATAGAAGAGGCATAAAACTGCCATTTTCCTATTAGTACAGATAGCTGCTGTGGTAAAAGATACAAACTATCACATACACTCATATATAAACAGACACTCACACAAATGTGAACACACAAGCTCACTGATGAGTACCCACACAGTGTGGACTTCTCCTTGTGAAGCTGCTGCAGTGGTCTGATATGCCATGCTAATTGCTGTCTTGGTGTGCCTCTCCAGGGAGAATCCTTAGCTCTGGAGGAGCTGAGCTTTGCGTCATGGTCGCTGCAAGAGAGCACCTCATTTCCACTTCCAAGCAAAAAGTTGTGAAACAGCCAGCACATCTTTTTACATAGCCTTCTGGAAACCACAGTGTTGCACACTGTGCTGCTTCATCCAATTTGGATGGAAATAGAGAGGCAAACCAGGGACGCAAACGTAAACTAAATGCTGCTTTTCTTATGTTCACTTTTTTGCTGTACTGTGTGATTACACATATACAGGGAGTTGCACATCTGTGCACTTGAAATGGCTTGTACTAAAGCTGGACTATATGCTACACTCTTCAAAACAGCCAATTTTTTCTGCTTTAGGCAAAAGGAGTGTAGATGCCCCCCAGAGAGAGGAAAAGTGGGAAGGAAAAAAAGGAAAGTAAAGCGCAGAAGCAAGAAGAGCAGAGATCGAGGGGTTGGGGGGCAGCAAAGCGAGAGAGTAGGAGAGCGCAAGCAATGGAAGCAGAAGCACTCTTTGTAGAAAATTAATAGGAGCAGACAGTTCTGGATTCAAAGTCTGCCTTTTTATGACAAGGCTGCTTCCCTGTTAATGGAAGGGCTTTTAGAAGTCCCCCTTGGATAAGAGAAATGTATCAGGGCTACACACCTGGGAGACTCCCAGACGCTCTTTATTTCTGGCCAGGGATTGGCTTTTGTCTTAAGTAGCCTGTGATTTGTACTCACTGTGAAGACAAAAATGGAGAGAGCAAATGAGAAAGGGTGGAGAGGGTCAGAGCAAGAATGAAATAAAAGCATGACAAACTAAGGTGGAGAGAGTTTGAAACTACAGCTGATGTTTTTCCTGTTTTATTTTTTTTCTCTTTTTTTCTTGATGCACACTTGTTTGTGCGTTGTTGCAGGAGTTCATTCTGAACCAGGACTGGAATGACCCAAAGTCTCAGCTGCAGCAGTGCTGTTTAACCCTGAGAACAGAGGGCAAGGAGCCCGATATCCCACTGTACAAGTAAGACCCCAGAAAACACTGACGCCAGCTGTTTGCAGCTAGCAAGATCACTTAATTTTATTAAGTAAAACATTCTAGCTACCAAGAGTTGTTCACCCTAAATTTTGGTTTATATGACGTTTTTTTAAATGGCTCGATATGAATTTGCCCCTTTATTTAAAGATTTTCTTGTAGTTTAATAGAATCTAGAAGTAGACCATGTGGCTACTTTCCCATATTAAGGTAATTTTTAGAATCTCATAGGAATATAAATTCTGATATCGAAAATTACTTGAGAATCATTTGAAAAATAATTTATCAAAAATAGATCTATCTATGACAGTTGTTCCCAACATGTTTCATCAGATGAATCTAGCCTGTTACCCCTATATTTTTTATCATTTATCCTCTACTTTTAGGTACTTACTTACTTTAGCAACTAGTTATCCTTGAATTTTAGCTGTCATTAGATATGTCATAGTTATCTAAACATTTATCTAAACATTTGTTACTTTTAGCTACCTACTTAAACGCATTACCCATTAATTACTGCTGTCTATTCCAACCATTATCCAATTAAGCCCATAATGTATAGTTGTTACAGCTGATTTAACATGTGGATATATTTTATCTGTCTCTTGTCTCACATTATATATTATCCCACAGCTTGACCCTTAGTATGATCTGCTGTGTAAAAGATTTTTATAACATTGCCCAATTTCAGCTTTTAGCTATAGCTTAAATGTGCTTATAAATGTGCTTTCAAAAAAAAAAAAAAATTTTTAATTTCCAAATGAAAATAAAAATAAAAGTGATGTAGCATAAACTACTTATATATTCGTTCCCGAACATGCGAATAGCTGTGAAAAATCTCTGTTGTTGTGGTGATACATAAACATGCCCAAAGACACCTCTATTTTAACAAAAGATCATGGAGCAAGTGTCATTTGACAAAATGCTTTCCAGTGCTGCCATGAAGCTGCGTTTGTCACCATGGAAACTGAGTGTTTTCTTTGAGAAAAAGGGCGGTCAATGTGATGTGCAAGAGCAGTTAAATAAGCAGTAGTTTTATGTACAGTGAACTTCACAATCATCCTTGTATTTATTTGAACGTATTTTTAGCTCTCCTCTCTTTAGTATATAACTGCCCACTGTATGACTGTAATGGTTTGATTATAAACATTTCAACAAATGTGATGTGAACACAAAAATGGACAAATACTTACATAAAGCTAACCACTTAAACACCAGATGCCTTTGCCACACCTTTGAGGTAATTAGTACATTCTTTGCTGTTCAACAATAGCAACTGATAATCCTCCTCAGATGATCTGACCCCTGCTGGTCGATACGTCATGCATCTTTTATAGCAGTACATAAGGCAGTTGTTGGCATTAAATCTGTCATGATTTCCTGGGGGTGTGTCTGAATTTGTTTACAAGTGTAGAGAGAGGCAAAACAGTTTTTTTAAATATAAAATAATGAAAAGGTGGGATGCTAAAAGTTCCCTGGTGATAGCTGATGATAGATCCCCGACACAACATCAGCATCATTACTGTGTACCACATTTGAACAGGACACACTAGGGGGCAGACACATGTGACATTGTACAGTAAATGGCACAAGTCAGCAAGTAGTGACTTTTAACATGAACTGAAACCTATAGTGGCCCCGTATGGTGCGCCGTCTTCTTCCTTGCTTTAGACAGCCTCCTTTTGTTCCTTCATGTTTTGTTATTTAGTCAGTATGAGAATTACAAGTAACAAGCTTTCTGTTGATATTTGGCGCCAGTCATTTGCTCTGCACGTGCTATGTGCTTCTTCATTTGTAAGTGAGAAAAAGGCTGAATTATTGATAAAGTGTCATAAATGACCACATTGCATTAAAAATGGATTCCTCTCCTGAAACAAGTAAATTGTCTGTAAATAATTTAGGTGACTCACAGCTTGGTTCTGAGATGTTTATGCTAATGTTAACAACTCAAACATCTCCCAGGTTTTGTCTGGTGTCTTGTACTCATGTCCCAAAGGAAATGTCACAAACCATGACAGCTTGATATGTTTGGTCCTTCTTTGTCTTTATCGTTGTTTAGCCTTCTAGTGCGAACATACCTGTGGGTTTCACACCAGACTACTGTCCTTGCTTTGTTTCAGTTCACCTCACAACATGTTTTTTTTTAATCAAACATTAGACATGTGTATCTGAAGATAATTGCAGAGGCTTTTAAAGTTGTTCATATGGCTTCTGCAGACTCTCAAAACATGCTAGTGAAACACAATGCCATTCTCTTTCTATCAAAACATTGGTGATGAATTATATTTGTTCAAATTGCAAACTTTCTCTTTTATGTTAATTCTCAATAGGGCAATGACCCTGAGTTTCATTGGGCCATATCCTGGTTATTATTATCTCTATGCTCATCTTTTTCTCAGCCAATATGTCTGTGTTTGAATTTGCAGAACCCTACAAACAGTGGGGCCCTCACATGCCCGCACCTACACTGTTGCGGTGTATTTCAAAGGAGAGCGGATTGGCTGTGGCAAAGGCCCAAGGTGAGTAAGACAGTACAATATAATAAGGCACAACAGGATAAGGCACTCTCCCTTTCAATGCACTGCTAATGGGCTTGAGAATAATGGCTGTGCTTTATTGATGGTGTTTATTATAGCAATTAAGCTCTTGTTGGCCTATTCTGTTGGGAGAGATATTATGCAGAATGAAAATGAATCGATTCATTATTGATTTGACGTAAATTGCGTTATGGAAATATCACTTTGTGCAGAAAGAGTCTATGATGAGGCGAGACTACATCTAGAGCTGCTTTTAGGTCTACTTTGGTTGTTGTGCTCACTGCAGGACAACGGTGTGTGTGTGTGTGTGTGTGTGTGAGGGTGTGTGTGTGTGTGTGTGTGTGTGAGAGATTCTTATTTTTTTATGTTTGCACCTTTGTCTCTGCTCATACGTTCACGCTTTTGTAAAGAAAGTGAATATCTGTATGAAGATTTTTTTTTTTTTTCAGTATTGGAGAGGTTGATGAGAAAACTGCAACTGAGCCTGCAAGAAATGAATCCTAAATCCATCAGACTTCCCCCCTCCAACACACACACACACACACAGAAATCCCCTCTACTCAAAGGCGCTCTCTCCCGCTCTAAGCTGGCGATAAGTTTGTCCCTTCCATAGGATCTTTGACAGCTTACTGTTTTTGTATTTACATGACTTAAGCTCGCAGCCACCTCCGCTGCTGGGCTATGATCACACAGCACAAAATATATACGAAGGGACAGTGAATTGCAGGCATAAACAGTGCCCAGCACAGAGCTGCCAATAGGCTTACCTTTTAGAAATCTGTGCCCTCTGTTACCTGGGATTGTTAGTCAAAGGGGGTTCTTTCAAAACAAATATAAAGCACTTTTGATAATCCTCTCAATATTGGGCCTGTGTTTTTTTTGTTTTTTGTTTTTTTTTTTTTTGACAGAATTTGTAAAAAAGGAATATTTTGAATATGCTTTTCTCTTTCTCTATTTTCTCTGTCTCCCTCACTGACTCCTTTTTAAAATAATTTCTAATCTAGCATCCAGCAGGCGGAAATGGGAGCTGCAATGGATGCGCTTGAAAAATGTGAGTTGTTTGGAAACACAACACCCTTCTCTTCTTACACACATATGCATTTTCACACTTTAAGCCTTTCACATGCTTTGCCTCAGTGTAGAGTATTAGCCTTGGCTGTACAGTATGCAAGATGGCTGGCAGAGAGCTGTGGCCTGACCAGCCGGTTGGCTTCAACATATAGGACATTAGGCTGTTTGAAGTGCTAGCCCGGAGCACAGGCATGGGGCCTAGCCAGAGATGAAGAACCAATAAAACAAGGATGGGTGAAGCTAAGCATCCTTTGCCATGTCAATCATCTCAGGGGACCACATAAAGTTTGTGTTGAGAGCTGTGCAAAGTTTGTATTTTTTTTTTTTGTGTGTGTTTTCAAACCCTTTTATAGACCATGAGAGTGAGGCTTCACACTCTGAGCAACTCTCTTATGCTCAGTGCTCCTCTTCAGATTTGAAGGAGTGCAGCTGATGTGTTCCCTATGTGCTGCTTCACTCCTTGGCTGTTTTTCATCTTGTCATCAACTACCACTTAAGGAAAATAGATTGTGGTTTTTAGGCATTTACAATGCCTCATTCAGTGCCAAGTAAAAATACAATTACAGTGCTCTCTGAAACACTTCTACAAGCCATTTCCATCATCTCCTATTTGCCTCTTATACTCAGTTCATATCTATGTGTTGGCATTATTTCATACGTTACATTGACTGTGTTACCTAACTATTTCGTTGGAGGTGAACACAAATGGCTTAGTTTAAACGGTCCTATAGAATTGGCGAAGGGCAAGAAGGTCAAACTTTAATTTAAATCGCCTCATAAATTAGGCCTTCAGCCACTTGTGATTGATACTGTTTAGATACTCAAGCTTTAGTTTCAGTGTTAGGGTGTTATTTAATGCCGTGCTTTCCTTCTCCCTCTGTCTACTTTTAGCTCCCCTTTTCCCTTATCCCACTCACTCCTTATCAGAGGGCGTAGTTCACTGCTCACACTCTCTCTCCAGTGTCTTCCTCCCTCCCTCCCTTAATTCCTCCCATTTCCTCTCCCTAGTGCACACCTCTGTCACCATGATTGATAGATGCTCATTGCTAGTAAATGAACATTTCCCCCTTCATAAATTGCTGTTTTGTGTGACTAGATTAGCAATGCCTTTTAAAAGGTCACTTAATTTAAAATCATCTCTTCAAGTCTTCCTTCCTTCAGCACAAAATACTTCTACTTCGAGTGCTTTGTTTGACTTTGTGTTGTCACTTAATTTAATGCTGCCAATTTACAACTCACCCCTAACTCGATATAGTCTTTTCTTTTGGTAAGTGTAACTGAGATGAACCTATCAGTGAGATGATTTTAATTGATTATTATAATGATAAAAAAACAGTTTTAGAATTACTAATGTTGTGATATTAGTCTTATAATAGTATAGAAAGAAAATATTATATAGCCAGTCATTGGAAAAGCTATCAACAATATGTTAATAATTGGTTAATTATTTTAAGACCTTTAAGTCATTTATCAGGAACAAAATGCAAAACAATGCGTTTCTGTTTTATCATTTGTTAAATATCATTTTGGACAGTCGATTAAACAATCAATTTACAGACCTCATCTTCGTCCCAGGGAGCTAACATATTTTAAATAGGTTATAAATGAAATAAATTATAAGCTATAATAAAAATTTGTATTAGTCATAGCTATGATGTGGATAAACCAAGCTGACAAATCCCACCAATGAATTCCTGGTTGTATTTGGTCGTGACAGACTGATCAGTTCACTGTCTTATTTAAAGGTGCTGCTTATTATTTAGAGGTCATATTGTTTTATGAAATATGGTGGGCTGATGCTGAGTCCAGGGTGTATCCCCGCCCATCACCTGAAGAGAGCTGGGATAGTCTCCAGCAGATCCCCATAACCCTAAGTAGGAATAACCAGGTATAGATGATGGATGGATGGTGGGCTGAGTGTATTTTATTTTCTTTTTTTTTTCCTTTATTTTAATATTCAAGCCTAAATTAATAACTGCAGTATATGGCATATTAACATTTACATTCTGCCATTTCATTATTTAACACCTTTCTAAGCTACATATGCAGGGTCAGTCAGAAAGGGTTTAAACACGCCTTTGAAGGATGTGTGTGTCTCCTGACCATGATCTTATTTAATGAGACAACAGCTCATCTGCCACAAAACCGCTTGACACATCAACTCCTATTCAGGATGGATTGTCTCTCATGTGATTGTCAAGGGCCTCGCTTCATCTGTTTGTATAGTAAGACTAATCAAGGACGGTAGTCCTGGTGTCATGTAATTCGTCATTGATTGTCTTGTTGGCCCTCACTGCAGCACTGGCTACTGCATTACTCCTCTTGTACAACAGACCAACCTTGTGTTTCTTTCGGATCGAAAACCCCTCCCTGCAACGTGTCGGGTTTCATTTCCATGTTTTATTTAAGGTCTCCTCGAGTATCAGCAGCACTTTGAGCAGGATTGAACTTTTGTTTCTGCTGCAGAGCTTTTCCTGGCTGACAGAATCCATGGCTCCAGTGGTGTCGGAGAGGTGAGAGACATGACTGTGTTCAGTCAAGACAGCTCAGAGCTCATTAGAAAGACCAGGGCCCAACATTTGGTGTGTGCTGTCTGCAGCCGATCCACTAGTGGCTCAGGTGATTCACATTTCATTATTTGATGGCCCACATTTTGACAGTCTCCTGCCTGTATCTGTCAAGGTAGAATTAAATGTTAACCAAGGCCCAGACTGGGAGAAACATGAGTGCAAACAAATCGAGCTGAGAGCAGCCAGGTAGGGAAACAGTCGGAAGGAAGGAGTTGGCAGTGCAGAGCTTCACAGGCACTGCGCACGGTTAGGTCTAAGGCAACATCAAATATACATGGAAACGGCTTAACCATTTATCATTCATCCTTACAGATAGTACTGTCTCTGTTTAGTCTTCAGTCTCTCTCTTTAAGACTCTGCTCTACTTCCCATTTTTTCAGCTTCCTTGCAGCTGCTTGTTTCTCAAACAATGCAATATCTGTTGAATAAGAGAAAAAGCCTCAATCTGGCTAGTAGCTAGAAGAGAAATGCGTTCTTTCCTCAGCTTTCCTTAAACCCCTTAATCTTTGGATGAAAACATTGGATGGATAAAGGCAAAGTAAAGTACAGTAGGTACAATCTCTATTCACTAGCTTGACTCTTTTGTTTGCCCTTTGGCATTGCAGGGAAATCCCTTCAGCAGCACAGGCGCACTACTGGCTTGTTGAGTGATGCTGTACATGTGAGCTTTAGGTGATAGATTCAGCCGGCGTAGTCTTTTGTGGAGTCATCTCACAGCCTGAGCTTTGGGTGAATAGTGAATACCTTAGTGAAAGGACACTGTATGTTCTCGTGCCCATAAAAGGGAAGCTGATCCCTCATCACAGATTCCACATCATGCCTCTGCGTGAGCGTGCGATTCAGCACTGCAGTTGGTGGGCACAAGAGGCCACGTTGTTGCTGAAGCCTCAACTGCCAGCACTGCTGCAAAAGCAGCTACACCCTGGATCTCAAGACTGCAACCTCCGCCCTTGACAGGAATTACTGCATGGTCTGTAAACAAAAGACCTGAGCTGGGCTAAGTGTGTTAACACCTTAAACCAAATGTAATCAGTATGCAGAATGCGCTGTCTCTCAAAGGTGTTTTTCGCCAGAATGCTGGACAGCTGAGAATTCTTAATAAATCTTGTCGATGCCCAACACAGACTGAAATATAAGGCCTTGTCTATTCTTTAGCAACCCTATTCTTTGATGCCTGGTCTTGTGTCACATGTTAAATAATGTAAATGGCCAAGCTTTTCTTTTTTCCTTTCCTCTTGAGTGGGTTATTCTCAAGTCATCTCCCAGGGAAAAATGCTGGTGATTTCCATATTTTAACTGCAATATGTAGTTTTCTCTCCAAGGCTCAACAAGCGTTGCTTACTCACCGTAAGCATATTGAAATAGACCGTGTATTTCTGTGTAAGTGTGTGTGTGGGTGTGTGTGTCCAAATTTTCCCCCAAAAAGTTTTTTTTTTTTGTTTTGTTTTTTTTTTTCCTTTTGTCCAATGTATTTTTTATTTGATCCTACTTTTTAATATTATGGGTTACTTTGCATTTTTCTACTGTTGCTATGATGATGAGTTAAAAGAATACAGAGTCACACTCCCCTATTCACAAGTCAGATAGATATGCTTTATGAATTGAAGTGTAGCTCTTATTTAATATAGGAGGTTCTTGATTTCTAGCTACCTAAATTAATCATAGACAACCAAAAAGTGCGATCTGGCATTTAAATGCTCATTACAAATTCCTGCTGACAGTCATTTAAAAAAAAAAAATGTGGCTGTGGGTGAGGCTAGTTATAGTTTACTTTATATAATGACATAAAACAGTGAAACATACTTGTCATAGCTTCCAAGATCTGGGAACCAAGAAAATGGTTATTAGACATTAGATCTGGCATTCTTTATGCAAAATGCTGGACCGATGTGGTTCAAACTAAATTACTATCTATCTGCTTATTACCTCCAGAGAGGGGTTTCAACACAATCCAGATGACTAATGTGTCGTTTCAACATGTGAATTCAGTTTTTACTTCTGGTCTCATGTTGTATTTCTCCAATCATGGATATGGGTCTAAAGCAATGGGACAGCAACCCTTTCAGGAAAACAGATATTGCAGCTTAAATATGCATGCCTGATAGTTGAATAGTTGGCTGAAGCCCTAAGGCACCATGTTATCAGCTGTGAGTCCACTGCAGACAATAGTAATAATTAAATTTTCTCATTTATCTGACAATTATATACACTATCTGCCTGTGATACAGGGGAGAAACAGCATTTAGACAGTGCCCCATGTGCCACACGTTGTCTATGAAACAATAGCAATATATGGCAGGGTTTTACCAATGGAGCTACATGTGTCTCCTGAAGCCTGCAGGTTACAATATGAATATTGTATTAATTAGTAGTTGGTCTAATATTCCTTTGTGCTTTAAATTTGTTGACTATGTATGACCCACATTCCACAGACTCAGGACCTGTTCACGCTCTTCCCGTCTCTTCCGACTTTATGCTCAGGTCAGGAGCAGTCGGGAGAAATTTCATGAATATACCCTTTACCCACGCATTACTCACACTTCAGTCACGCTCCACCTATGACCAATACACTTAACTTAAAATATATACACCTAAACCCCAAGTCAGCTGCCATTCAATGTTTTTAGCCGATCAATCACGCTGTAGATATGCTGCCAACGACCAGCTCACGGGGCACGCCCGCTGTATTTACCCCTACCCTGACTAAGATATGCTCATTTCTCACAAAAGCAGTCACTCTTTGCCATTCAACAGTTATTTGCCTACCATCGTGCACACCATGGATTGAGCTTGAGGTGCGCTGCTAAATACAGTGTTTTTGGAACAAGTCCTTGCCCAACAGCAGACTGATGTCGCTTTTTTATACAACTATCCCCCTGGCCCTTCTAAGGGCTCTTGGACATCAACAGTATGTGGAACATCGGCGTGTTCACCAACACTAGAAGCTGGTGACGCAGGTGCCTGCACCACCTCTCTCTTCGGTTTGCCTTTGCCTCTCATGGCCTTTGCACAGGCAGGCGTCTTGGGATAACAGAAGCAGTTGGTTGATGGGAACTTGGAGGTTCTGTTTGGTCGGCAGTCAAAATCGGAATGAGGGGAAGCTGCCAGCTGCCTGTTTTATACAACGCAGATAGCATGAGTTTGTCTGCAGTTGAACAGAACAATCCAATTGGGCACGGGCAGGGTGTGAGTAGAGCGGGAATTAAATAGTCGGTGCCGCTGGTGTTAATGAGGCGGTAATTAGCGGTGGTCAATAAGCGTGAGTCAAGTGTCAAATGGGAGCATTGAGAATGTATTGGGAGTCAAACGGCAATGATCGGTAGAGACTGGCAGTGAGATTTTGCCTCCTGACTCACTCCCCACCTGATGCCATCCTGTTCACGCTGTTGCTGCATAACTTTAGTCCCATTCCTATTTCATTTTCACGCGTCCTGATCCATTCCCACTCCACTGGCATCTCTAGAGGGTGGGAGAAGTTTTTGAGCAGGTTCAAAACCAGCTCCATTTCTGATCGAAGCCGCCCTGTTCCCGTTTAGATCCCGACCAAAGCCGTCCTCTTCCCATCCTCTTGGGAACGCCCAAAATTTCAAGGTCAGGAGTAGAGCGGGGGTCTGTGTAATGTGGGTGTATAAGAAAGACTACAGGCCCCATCACTGTCAGCATGCTGAAGTCCTAAAATAAAAATATTTAACAAACAATACAAGTACAGAGTATATAGTAAATCCCCAACAAAAAGGCCCAAATGAGAACCATTATCACCATTATTACCAATTTGCATTCAGGTACAGATCAATTGTGGGTCCTCTCCATTTTTCATCAGGGCTCACATTAAAACTTCTCTGGGAAAAGGTATTTAAAGACTAATTTGTCTCACTTTGCCTGGTCACATTCAGTGACCAGAAAAACTGCACAGTCAGATTTGCAAGTTGACACAAATCACTGGGCTGCTGTCAGGCATGCTGTTTTAAATTGAAGTGTACATTGGCTAGAACTTGTAATGTGAATGTTTTTCTGATATTCTGGAGCTGCGTTGTTTTCACAAGACCAGTACACACTGTAGAAATGACTTGGCATGCAGGAGCAAGAGTAAACATAAAATAAAACATTAAAACATTTTCTAACTTCTGTTTAGAAACTAACAGCTGATGTAGCAAATGCTAAATTCATGTTTCACTACAAATTACTGATTGAATACCAAATAGCAATATTGTTTAGCTATAGATTGACAATCCATTGTATGCAAATTTTAAAGTAACATGAGACAATTAACAAGAATAATCTGTTCTCCTACATTAAAAGCAACTTATTTTGTCATTTTGTCTATCGCCTATATGTTTAACATCCTTTCAGCTTGTATCAGTTTCTTTTTTTCTGCTGTCACGCTACATCTTATTACAGTTCTGATTTAAAATGTTCACTTGTAATTATGTTACCAGATAACATAGTCATTTTGCTGAAACTAAACAAGGACTGTGTAATTTCTTGTTACTTCATCATTATTAATGAAACAACATGGGGATAATTTAACTGCAGTACTGCCTGCACCATTTTTGCTCATTTGACCAAAGTGACAATATGACACTTCCTATGAAAACTATAGCAATTTGAGTCCTAAATTGCTGTCCTCACCCAGCTGGAAACAGACCTTGTCTTTTCACACCCCTGCCTCTGTGACTCTCTCTTTATCTGTTCTCCTTGGTCGACTTCTCTCTGTTTCCCGGTCTGCCTCTCCCTGTACCAGATAACTTCCCACAGATGGCTCATCAGAAGCGCTTCATCGAGCGGAAATACAGACAGGAGCTGAAGGAGATGAGAAGAGAACGGGAAAGGCAGGAGAAGGAGACTGATGAGGCAGAGGAAAACAGGAAGTGACAGCACTGTTTTTGGAAGGGTCAATCAGAGCCCACATCCAGATCAAGGAACTGTGACTGTAATGAGTTGTCAAGATGGAGGCCACCATTTGATCATGGAGCTAGTTTAGGAAGAATGATTGACTGTTCCTAAAGTTCTCCATGAACATTAATGGGACCGATGATTAGTTAGGTTGACATTTAACCCAGAGATTTAGGGTTAAATTAGTTTTTGGTTCACAATTTTTACATTGTAAATTTGGTACAAGGCAAACACAATTACCAATGAAGCAAAATCTTATGTGTTTTACTGTTTATTACTGTAGCACTGTCAAAGGTGGCCTTGTTTAAACTTGTTGCTTGATTTTTAAATATTTAATTATGGCTAATTTTATGTCAAAAACTATATGATTTCACTGTGTTTTTAAGTGGAATATGAACTGTTAAATAAACTTTGAAGATAACACCATAAATAAAGTTTTTGAGCCATCAAAAATCTGTTTTTGTCTTTATTGTAGTCCTCAGCCATTTGGTGCTTTAAGATTGATGCCTAAAACTTAAAAAAGGTCGAGTCAATCATATTCAGCAATTCCATGATCATTTGTAACACATACTCAAAAAACTAAAAATGGTTTTATGCCACTCTCATTTTTAATCTTTCTCCAAATCTGATTGGCTGATCTTAATTATAGATTGTCTAATTAATAATTTCCTCAGCTCAGTAGCCTCTGGATCTCATATTAATAACTGTTTGCCAAGTAGAGTTGAGCACTTTTATATGTGCATATATATATATGTGTGTGTGTGTGTGTTTGTTTGTGTATAAAAGAAATGTAAATGTCTGTTGTCATATTTTACATAAAGGTTGTTACATTTAGTTCCTTAACAAGAAGAAATAAGTGGGTGCTTTGCAATGCAAACCTGTCAAATTTTGAACTTTATCTTGGTAGAAAATCTTACATAGAAAATTAGATGATTTTAAAGATTTATTGTGTCATATAAATATTCAGTACAAAAGATCACATTTTACAAAGCAGATTGATGAATACCCAGTGATGTCAGGCCCCTTACAACTACGACAACCTCTCAAATTGTTTCTACACTGACAAAAAGCAACTGCTCAATCACATTGTCACCAACTTAATATACCGAGAAATGAGCCTCAAACCTGACCGTGTCTACACATCAACAACAACAGATCAATTGTAATTGGAGGAGGATATTAGTGTGTAGTCTTTTTAAAAAAAAAAAGTCCCAAAAGTGGTGGTGCAGTACAAAACAATGTGCAACATTTTTTCTGTTATCTTAGCTGAGCATGGTGCCAAGGCAATTACACTGTCCACTGGAAAACACAAGCACATATTTGTAATGCTGATATGCAGACATCCTAAATCAAGACAGAAAATATGTACCAAAGAAAAATGCTTTTGGTGAGTGCTGCTGTCATGTTGACTTCCATTTGAGACCCCCTTGTACCATGAGGCAGAAAACCAGTTTTCCTAGAGTGTAAGATTTTTAAATTCATTAAATGCTTGTTAAAGCAACAATGCAGCAGTCTGAAATGACCATGTGCAGAAAAGAGCACCTTTAAAAAGTGATTAAACTAAAAAGAAGATGTGTATACATCTAGAATAAAGAAAAAAGAATTTTCTAACCATTGTGTTATCATTTGGATTACTTAAGGTACTGCACTGTTGTTGTCAAGCCCAATTCAGAATACAGAGGGGAAAAAAGTACCACTATGGCAATTATGCTGTTGTGTTTTGTTATTACTGTTTCAAATGTCTGATAAATGTCAGCCTCTTCACAGATTGGCCTTTTGTGAAAGTGAGGACCAAACTTAGCCTGTTACTATTGTTCTGCCTTCCCAGTTCAGCCAGTCTGCTTTATTTCAAAGCTGTTTAGTCATAGTGAGGATATCCTTATTTAATTCAACAAGATTGCTATTTAAGTAATTTTCATGGTCTTTTTTTCCCTTTTGTAGTCTAAATCACATTTAAACTAAACTGTGTTGTGTGTTCTTGCTGCAAGGTAATGTTTTGACCTTCTCTCTAAGCTGAGGACACACCTATGGGTTTGAGAGCTGTGCTCCACACCATTCAAAGGTCAGATGCCCCCAGATGAGCATCTTTATGGAAAAGGCTTTTCATCCCATAAGAAATCCATTGGATAAGCATTAACATTTGGACTGTCTTTACACACTACACTACTTCCAGTACAAGTAAAGAGGATCAGGGACAAGGTACAGTAGTAGGAGAAATTGTAAAGGAAAATACTGGTATTCTTTGCTTTTTGGCACATTTCAATTAAATTGCTCTGTTACATTATTATACATTCCACTTTGTAGGACAGAGCCCTTTTCAGTACACACAATCTTCAATGGAGTGTATGGAACTCTTTGTAGTGTGGAACATTTATCACAAATGGGTGGTGTTACAGCTTCCACTGATACACCTCAACGAGTGCCAATGGGCCAGGTACAGGGTCGTCAGCCAGGGGCCACACTCATCCCCTCTGACCCAGGAACACCTCAGGGGTGCAGAGACATGATAAGGGGCCTCTCCCTGCCACCCTGTGTACCTGAGCCCTTGGATCTTTGGAAACATTGCCAGCTGACTTGTTTCCTGAAGCGCAAAACTTCTTAACCAGAGCCAGAAGCTTCCTTTTTTTGCCATATTCAACCGAATTTAAAAAATTTTTGAGATCGATGAAGTACTTTGTCTCTGAGGGAAAAAACACACTTGACCTCTACAGGAAAGATCATGGCCTTCCAGCTGTTCTCCATGCATTTGTCTGCCAAGTTGGTGGAGCATGCTCTCTTCCTTTCATGCTGGTTCAGTTACTTTCCTCCCAGGGTGCCATCAGTTCTACCTGCAGAGACTTCTTCTAAACCACTGACCAGATGATCGCATCTGGCCTTACAGAGGGGCAACGTCCAGCTAATGGTCCATGTGTACCTTCATCTTCACACACCTGTACAGAGGCCAGACTAAGTGGCACTTGGCACATTTAAACTCCGCTCCATAAAGTCCACTTCTGCCTGAGGGTACAGAAGAACCTGCTGCATCTTGATTTCTGGATCCAGACTTGCCTCAACTCTTGTGGGCTCTTTCAGCTTGGCCAAGTTTTGCCTGTTAACAGCACTACCTTAGGCAGTTTTTGCAGCCACTGATAATGTATTGCATATTTTCTCTCCTAATATCACACAAGGATCACTTCTCTGAGCTTAGTCAATGCTGAAGGCTCTCATTTGTTGTCCTGATCAAGAAGCTCAAATGAGCTAGGAACATTAGGCAGAGATCATGGAATCCCATAGATATTTGCAGGATACCTTCCCACATGGTTCATCTACCCTGTACCCTCTGGTCAACTGGTTTCACATGGAGGCCACCTTTCTACATACTGGTTACTTCTGTAACATGGTTCTTCTTTTGGAGGCTGCTGACCACATTTGGTTTTGCTCACCACATTCCAGGCCTGCTGTTTCATGTTGTATTCACTTGATGCATTAGTCTGTAAATGATACCCTGGTTACAATTGTTCCAAGCATGTCCAGTTCAGATTTGGATCTCTCAGGTCCTCACACAAGATGGTGGCTGGACACCATTCATTTCACTGCATTGTCTCCTGGTTGTACCCAAGCAAGATGGGACTTAAGCAGTAGAGTTAAGATTGTTTTTGAACAGTGAGGATGTAGAGAAGCATCTGTGTAGCTATTTTCTTCTTGATGAGATTGTTGGCCATTTTAACTGCTGCTGATTTGCTTATTATCGAAGGCCACATGATCCCAGTGGTAGAGGTAAATTGGTAGCATCATATCTTGAACTTACCTGGGAGACAAGATTGCTTAGCCTTACCGAACCCTGCTTTGATGACAGATGCTGACACCTTATCTGAAAGCTCTACCATGTACCATCTTCCCAAAGTGATCGGTTGGATGACCAGAACCAGGATATTCTATGGTTCCACACTATAGGTGATGTTGACCTTTATGAATACACTGCAGGACTTTTCTGGTTTTATCTTCCATTCATCTTTCTTGCCTATAATAACAGTTCTTCCAAACTTTTAAGTGGTCAGGACATACAGAGGAATGTTGAAAGCCAGTTCATCATATCATGACATTAGCTATGAAGGGTTGGGATTCTTGGGCATCAATCATGCTTTACTTCTCCGTTGATTGTCCTCCCTCCTATTAGCAGAAAGCAGAATAAACAGGACTGGTGAGATGGAACACCCTGTGGCACCCCAACTGTTGTCTGCATGCCGTCTACTGCTCTAATGGGTGGCAGATCCTCAGGTCCCAAAATTAGGTGTCAACGAAGATCTTGAGGCACCATAATACGTGGAAAAATTCCAAAAGATACCTCATCAGCTAATGGGAAACAGCCTTACGTGTTAGCCATGTCCAGCTCGTTAGCATGAAGTTAGGTCTCTTGAATGAGGATTCCAACTTACTTGTATTTCTTTTGAGCAAAATACAAGTAGAAGAGTTTCATTCTGTACAGAAGTAAAGCATTTAGTTTCTGTAATCAGCATGAGCAAAAAAGTCCAACAAAACCAGTATTTTCCACTTAACTGAGCCTGACGCACATTAGATTGATGATTTTTTTTTTTTAATCAATGTAGCATAGAAAATAGCATTATTCTGTGTACATACTTTTTCAGCCAACAATTTGACTGCAAAGACAAAAATTGTTTTTGATGACATTCAGTTCAGTAATATTTGGTATCTTGGCTCACCTCACAGCAATTTCTCAAAGCTGTGTGAAGATGAAAATCAGATACTGCGTTTGTGGATGTTTGTTGGGCTGTAAATCCCATAGCTCCTACTGCAGCTGTACATAAGCTTTAAAGAACATTAGCCACTTGACTGAAATGTGCCACAACTAACACAAATTTTGATACTGTATACCTCTCTCATCCAATCTGTGTCAAAGTTTTTCACTAGAAACAACAATGCCAATTTTTTTTTGGCACTTGTGGCTTGAGCACAGCTGTAAATAAGTGGCTAATGCGAGGCAGCCATTACTAACCGGGGATCGATTGGACAATAGAAATCCCTAGAAAAACAGACCAACTGTACAGCGTATTGTATCATATTACCGTACATACACAAGCTAAGATAGAACTCACAATATTCAGCATGTTTTTGTCCCAGAAACACTGAAAAATACAGAGGCATATGTGTTGGTTTACAAAACTGCTTGTTTGAGTGACAAGCAGTTTTGGAAAAAGAAACAAAAAATACTGGTATAGATATATTTGGGCCTCGTAGACACCCATTTACACACAAAAAAGGTTTTGACACAAAATCGCGTCACTGTGTCCTTGCAAAAATGCAACTAACACTGACTGAACACACAAAAAAATAAAAATAAAATTAAAAATAAAAATAAAAACCTACATCTGGTCACTGGGGATACAACTTAATTGTGACCAATGGCGGTGAAAGAGCACTTGCAAAAACAGTGCTCCTTTCTTGGTCATTTCGCCATTTTTCCCACCACACATGCACCAGATTTGTTTGAGTTTTATCCATGTTTTCATTTCACATTTCTCTTCTCATTAGGAATCCCTGTCGCTGTTGTCACCCCCATACATATCTGCCAATTTCTTAAACCGGGGTCCCCACTCGCTCAGGTAGTTGTAGTCTTGGTCACCCTCTGTGGTCACCGACTCCAGTGAGCTGAGGGACTCCGCTATGGAGCCGTTTCCCTCGTAGGCATAGGTGGCCAGGGAATCATAAGGTGGTGCTGTTGGGTCACTGTCGTTATCCTGGAGCCTCTGGTTGATGAAGTCTCTCACGTCTCCATTATTGTCCTGGGCTGGGGGCAGCACAGGCCGTCGGATTGGAGGGTAGAAGGTCTCTGGGACGATGTCCCTCCGCTGCTTGCTCTCCTCAATGGCCTCTGGGTTGCGCAATGTGCCTATATCAAAAGCTTGAGTGTCCTCCTCACCGCCCCCCTCATCGTTGTAGCTGACAACGTTGTCTCTGACATCCTCTTTGGAGATGATCAGAGGCTCCTTCTTCCTCTGCCTCCTCAGGGCAGCAAACAGCACCACGATCACTACAGGGAGAACAAAAATAAAGACAACAAATAACAGAGTTTGGTGACTTTTGCGGTTGTTTCTTTGCTCCCTCTCCTTGATCTGAAGGCCAGTGCCTGTCCAGGGGGAACTGTTGATGTTGCATGAGTGCTCATTGATGTTCAGGGACTTTGTCTGACTTTGTAGAACAGACTTTGCTACAACAAGGATGCATTATGTATTTTTTGCTCCTCAGGGCCGCTGCTGCTCAAAATTACAAAGGAATGCAGTTTAAGACAGCAAAGTACAATGTGTGCTAGAAATGCAACTTTAGGTGCAATTCTTCAGTAGCACTATGACATTAGAGTGATGGATATGAAGCTGACCTAACCTCTTCAAGTCAAACACAGACTCAATCAATAACTAATTTTTTTTTCTCCATTTTTTTTCTCCAGGCTGCATGTTTGTTATTTAGAAGGTCATTGGTCATTGGAACAAATTTAGATATGATTTGGAAACACTTTGGGGTCAAATTCTGTTTTTGCAACAGTTTGGACTTAGGCCTTGATACAGTTTTGTTGTAGTCTCCTGAAATTGAACATGGGCCTTTCATATAGTAGATATGGGATTCCCTGGATTCCTATTGATATTTTTTGCTGAAGAGAACAGAATCCTAATACTCTGATATAATGTAAGTGAAGAAAGCGCTTTGGAGTTGCAGGAAATAAACCATATGTGATGCATAAATGCTATAACTGCAGCATCTGTACTGTGTTAGAAAGTTTTATAATGACGACTGAGCTAATGCAGCTATACCACCAGTAGCAATATCAGTGAGTAAATCCGCTCCAGGCAGGAGTTTTAAGTAAAATGCATCTGTCCTTCCATCTTAAATCACAAAGTAAGTTTGCAAGAAAAGTGCAGTGTTCCATTCCCCCAGCTGTAGATTTCTGAATCGAATCAACATGTCAGCCATTGTCACTGACAAAATTATCCACCCACAGGAAGTGATGACTCAAATTAGGGAATGAAATACGAAACTGTCTCTTTAACACCTGTGAAAGATAGTAAGAAGCTCTTGAGTGTAGCTGTAAGAAACACTCAAAATTAATAATCAGTTGACAGAAAAATCTCAAATTGAAAAACAGATGTCTGTAAAATTTAGCTGCAGGTGCATGTGGGTAGTTTTCTTGAAGGCAGCACTCACTGAGCAGAATGATGATACAAAGCAGGATGGCCACCATGGCTCCTGTGCTGAGTCCTGCCCTTGCTGTGAGCGCCTCTGCATTGCACAGCTTCATGTTGCCTTCACGATCACAGGTGCACACTCTGATGGTCAGTGTGTTGGTGCTGCTTTGCATTGGGAACTCTCCGTCAGAAATGACCACAGGGACGTGGTAGATGCTCTTCTGTAGACTGTTGTAGTTGTTCCTCCGTGTCAGGATCCAGGCTGTATTGTCTGACAACAACAGAATATCCACTTACTATGGCAGAAATCAATAATCAGAAAGAACTTTTCAATAAACTCTACTTGAAATTCCATTTGGTCCGTGAATGTGCTTTTAGTGCTGTGGGAATAAAAACCACAGAATATCAATAAATCACATGTACAGGACAAGATGTTGGATGTGGATGTGCTTAAGGTTAATCAGTAAAAGCCATATGGGAATATTATAAACAATTATTAATCTGATGACCACAGACGAGATCTGAGAGTGTATTACCTTTGTTATCACGGACAGAGAAGTTAGCCTTCCCAGCAGCCTCCTGTGCAAGACTGAAGAAGAACCGGTGTCCTCCAAGTGGCTCATCAGGATCTGTGGCACTCACGGTTTGTATCCTCTGAGACAACAAAAGGACAGGTAAGGAAGAAATAAACTTCTAGTAACAGAAGGAACTAATACTAGTTATGAATAATTACAATTCAACTGCATACTGTAACCAGAGAAATTATCTAGGAAGTAATCATACACCACTGCAGACAGTTAATGGCAAGATGTGTAAATCCAAAAATAATATGTTAATATATTTACTATCTACCAAGCAGTAATTAAAAAATATATGTTTATTCAAGTACTGCACGTAAACAATGTTCTGATGTACATTTTAGAGACAGAAAATTGAAACTAATCACTATTAGTCAACCAATCATGTGTGGTCTAATATTACCTGAATAAATAAAGTGAGCCACAATTTTCCCATTAAAGTGATGCTTACACATTAAAGCCTGAGGCAATAGGATATTCTGCAAAAACAGAACAATCGAAAAACTAGCTACGAGAGAAACAATCTATTCCTGAATTGCTCAATCAGGAGTATTTTGAAACTGTGCTGAAAACTGCATTTCTCAAACTGATATGTGGACAGGTTCCAAAGTACTGTGCATTAGCTATACCACCCATATAGTAGCTACTTCAAGCCTACTACAGATAGAATAACAAATTCTCTGATCTACAAGTGGACCTACTGTATAATCCTGACAGGGACGTTATATAAAAACAAGAGTAGGCTACTTCTCTGTCTCTGGTCATACTCACCTGATTAGCCTTAGCGTTCTCACACACAAATGTCTCATAATTTGTTGCAAATGTTGGAGCGTTGTCATTGATGTCCAACACTCTGACGTAAACAGGCACACGACTGCTCTGTCGTGGGTTGTCTAGGGGACACAAGGGCAGACAGTGAGCATAAAATTATATGTGACATGAAAAATAAACTGTTAAGTTGCTATAAATGATAAATAACTAAAGAAATACAAACAATTAAGGTTCTTTCATTAACAATAAATATAGACAATAAAATGAGGAATCCCTAGTTCTCATACAAATTAAATGTAAATAAGATCACCTGACACTTTCTGGACATATATGTCACCAGCTACAGCTAATACTGGGTGAACTGGATGTGTCTGGTTCTAGGCATCTCAAGCCCCCACCTTTATAACTTCAGCAAACAACATACAGAGGTTAGTTTAAATTCAAAAAATCCCAATTTAGCTGAGAGAAGAAGTGAAAAGCTGGTAAAGAGAAATGTCTGCTTCCTGTGCACTTACTGAACTCTGTGGCAATGATGGAAATGTTGTGCCAGGCGTACTCTTCTCTGTCCAGCTCCCTGAGAATGAACACTGACCCATTGCCTGCATGGACATTGAACACTCTGTCCATGTCTGTGCGCCGATCAATAGAATACCTGCACAAAACACATGAAGGGATGAGCTTTTAAACTTGTGCACTCTGCCTGTGAGGAAGTGTGCTGTGTTTCCTGGGTGAGGGATCAAGGGTGAAGTCACATTTACAGAGCTTCTCAGGTGCACACCAGAGTGAAAATGGTCACATTTACTGGTGAGTCTTGATTAAATTGACAATTTCTTGGGTTAGTGGTTTCACTAGGCAGGAAGTACTAAAAAGAAGTCCGACTAAGCATGACGTACTTGTCTGTATTCTCCTATTATTCTTCTTTTTTTTTTTTTTTAAAGTGTCCTTGCAGCTCTGGACAATCTATTGTCCTCACTGTCAACACGTTTTGACAGATTACATATATTCTTTTTGTACTAAGCAGCTCAAATCACAGTAAAATCTTTTGATTATTATTATTTGACTATCCAGGATATTATTTCTGGAAGGGAATTTAGTATAACAAAATTACATTCTGCTGTGTTGTATCTAAAGACTGACTTACAAGCTTATTTTCTCTTATTTGGTGTTTCTTTGATAGAGAGCCCAGTATATAACTACCACCATCCTCAACTGAGCCAGTGATACATTAATTTAGCCTGTCTGGTCAAAACTGATTGCATGGCTTTTCTAGTTCTAGTCTCTCTCTAATTAAACTCTAATTGTTTTAATAAAATAAAGTATCTGTTGTGTAAATCATCAGCTAATGCAGATGAAGCTATTGCTTCCTGCTGTAACAATTTTTCAAATATCAATATTTGTTATTTTCAGTGTTTTGGTGCAGTCATGATGCCACAAGAGTGAATAATAAGTAAATATTTAAATTAGTAACGTGGTAATTATTAATGAATTTGACAGCATGTGACAAGTAATAACATGTTAGTAAGCTACTTATTTGTCAATGGTATTTTAAATACAGTGGGTGGAAGTGAGTTGTATACATATACAGTACTGTGCAAAGGTTTTAGGCACTAAAAACACACAGGTGATGCTTTTAGCATAAATAGTTTTTCATTTATCAGTTAACTTCATACAAAGTGCAGTAAAGGGAACCAAACCTAAATCTAATCAGTATTTGCCCTTAAACCAGCAGCAGGTCTCTCTGGTTTGACCTGCACACAGGTTCTCCTGGTACTTTGGAGCACCTTGGAGCAGCTGCTGCAGTTCTTCTGTAGATTCAGGCTGTCTCTTCACGTGATCCCAGACTGACTCCACACTGCCCAGATCAGGGCTCTGTGGGGGTCAGACCATCTGCTGCAGGACTCCTGGTTCTTCTTGCCCCTGAAAATGGTTCTTCATGAGCTGTAATGGGTACTTTATGGACTTGTTGTCCTGCACAGTGGGATGCACTATGAATCTGGGATCAATCAGACACCTGATGGTGTTGTGTGATAAGAATCTAAAACATCTACACTGCCTAAAACCTTTGCACAGTACTGTATAACAGTTGCTGAAAAACGAGTAGGTAGAAATAAGAGGGCAACAACAGGCCACTGTGAGTAGCAGCAGAAATATTAAGACTACCTGCATGGCCAGATACCACCTTATATAAATAGCACACTGTGTTTCAGATGAGCTGATTATTTAACATACAGTACATGAGATACTTTCAGCTCTGAAACTAAAAGTCTTGGATAGTCTGTCCTGTGGTGATGACGGATTTACGTGCTTGTAATCCCATACACACACACACACACACACACACACACACACACACACACACACACAAGCCAACAGGTTATTCAGTCGTGTTGTTTTTCTCTGCTTCCCAGACTACTGTGATACATCAGTGTGATTAATGGAGTAGCAGGCATCAGGAGGGCCAGCATAAGAGGAAGGAGACCCCTGAGGGGAAACTATGAACCGGGGCTCGCAATGCACCACCGCACCGCTCTCTCTTCTCTCTGCAGATCCTCACCCTCCCCATGGCCCCCACCCCCTCTCCAGGCTCTCCCTGCTGCTTATCCTGCAACATATATATAAACACTCCCTCACAATCTCTGCTTGCCTCTCTTCCTCTCCTGCCACCTCATTCTGCAAGACAGTAACTCTAACCTCGTTAAATCTGTGTCGGCCATGGGCTTTACTAATTGCTTTTCTAATATTCTCAATAATTCAGCTGGCTGGGCCTAGCTTCTCCTGATTAATGACAGAGAGATAACAATGCCTTGTCCTGACCGGGCACCCAAAGTGCTGCTCTCAGCAGGCAGCTGATGGGATGGAAGGCCAGGCAGAAGGACATAGAGGGTTACAGAAATGTTAGTGATCACTGGGTTGAGATATATTTCCTCCTCCCTACACGACTAGCTGGTATTTTCAAAAGGCCTTCATTGAGAGTGATTTTGCATGGATGTCTATTTTGATCTAGGCTAAATTTGTAGGAGTTTGAAATGTGTAATGTAGCTTTTGAAAACCTTTGAATTATTATTTTAGAACTAAAGCAGCATAAAATGTCTCAATAAATCCATGTACGTATGCTTAGACAAAAGGGATCTTTGAATGAATCAGAGTATAACAGATGTTTTATTTCAGGTTTGACCAGTCTGAATATCAGGGACTAACTTCCACCATAGTGGCATAAGTTGACCATAACTAACATCTCATGACAAATAAGAGAAACCTGATTAATCAGCTAAACTACATATGCCTATGTACTATACATACCTGTCTACTTATACATTTGTGTATACATGTTTGCATCCATGCCCCTATGTGAACATGCCAGGTGGTGAGTAGCATGGGCTAATAAAAATAACCATCTCACTGACTTTCTCATACCAGGCAGCCTCCAGGCTTCCAAACCGTCCTCCACTGCGTTGCTTTAAATGCCACGAGGTAGCTACCTCCTTGATGATAGGCGATAAAAGAGAATGATATCATATTTGACACCTGCAATAAAGTGGTGGAACTTCAACCTTGAGAGCCAACTCCCTTAGTACATCATAAAAATGAAAAAGTCTTTGAGACAGAGTCGAAGGCACAGCCTCACACCCCGCTGCCATTACTCCCATTTAATAGACGACTTGCATAATTTTGCATCTCCATACCACTAAATTGTAGATGTAACTGTTACATGTCAGTATTTAACATGTTTTTTTAATGTCCAACAGAAAAACGTGTCTGTATAAAAGGCCCCATGATGGAGTTTAACATTGTTTTGCTTCTAATGACTGTACAGTGAAATACATTTTTTTAATATCATCGTTCAATAGTTGATTCTAAATTGATTAGAGAAAGAAATACAATCTGCCAGTATTGTATATTAAATATAAATTTAAACTCCTGTAATATATGTGACCAAAATGTCTAAACTCAAGGTTCACTTTATTATTTCTTCCATACTTGTTGATCATGTGCCTCAGTCTTCTTTCTTATTTCAGGATATGACCAAACGCTCTGGCCAAGGCTAGTAAGTGATATAGATAATGAAAGAATGTTTACTTGGACCACAAAGGTGATGGGAAGGGTGAGGTGTAATCTAATCACTCCAATATACTTTTTATCATTTTCTGAATTCTGTCATCACATTTTCAAACATTAAACATGATCATACATTCCTTCCTATAGTGATAATATTTTGCTTCTAGCTCCTGATATAGAGGGTTTACTTATGTCGCACATGTTGACTGACTATGAAACTGAAGAGTAGCTCCCTCACTAGAGCATTTAAGAAACCTCTCTCAAATACTTACATGGCCATACACACTTACAAGTACCAGTTGTATCTACTTAACATGTATGTCAACCACATTCTAATGTAAATGCAGTTATAGGATGTATTTTCCTGCAAAAGCAGGCAGTTGTTGGTTTCCTGTCATGTTTGACCAGTATGAATTTTACAGATTAACACAAAAGTGACACCTTAACTGCACAACCATACAGCGATGATTATTAAAAATAATTAAAGCAGATGGATTGCACAGCTCATATAATGAATCAACGACGATGACAAAATGATTCTAACTCATGGACTGCTTAATAGCATTTTGCTTTTAGCAGCGTATCTGCATTTTTAGAATAAAAATACAAGCTTTATGAAAGGTTATAACGTATCCACAGATATTACTGGAAGCTCTAAATAAGCTCATGAATTGACCACGATTAATATTATTTTTGGTCATTTGGTAAATAAGTTTTCACACTTAATGTAATCTTTTTTATATATATTTATATACTCTATACAAATGAATGTGAACCAATGGCTGCCTTGAAGTGTGTTATAAAAACTGAAACATACGACCATACAATATCACCATCAAATAAAAACTATATATATGGCTTTTAATAATAAAACTAAAACCTGCAAAACACTGGTGACATTTTTATGTTAAGACATGACGAGGTGCGGTACCTGACGAGACTATTTTTGTCATCAGGATCAGATGCACTGACAGAGCCGATCACGGTGTTCCTGGGTGCATCTTCTTTGACCTCCATCACATAGCTGGCACGTTCAAACACTGGTGGCTCGTCCACATCCTCCACAATAATCTTGATGGTGGCCTCATCCTTGAAGGGGCCCATGGAGAAGAAGCGTGGGTTGATGTGGACGTTTTCCACTTGAACACGGAGACTGTACTGACGTTTTTTCTCAAAGTCCAGGGGCTGAAAAACAGATGTATGAGGAAGCTATTTAACACCCTGTAATTTTACATGTTTCGTTTTCATGAATTACAAAGAATATTCCTCTGTGGTGTTTAGTTGTTTGCTTTAAACATAGCTTTTATCCCCTGATATTTACTTTTAGAAATCTGTATGCAGCTGCATGTTCAACTGTTGATTTTCAGGAAAACTAATCTCCATTCAGAGCACCCTGCCACATTTAATTTCAGGTCAGATTGGGATTTTATTCATTAAACTGACAATCTTTTCCAGACCATCCTCTAATGAGTGCCTGTGAAGGGGCTCAGTGCGTTGTTCAAGGACACTAACAAGACTGTTGATGGATACACTTGGGCTGCTGCACAGATCAAACCTGTGCTCACTTTAACATGTAAAGGCCTTGTTTAACTGCTGCCATTTCAACATTGTGAATAATGTAGCATTTTGGCAGAACAATATAACATAGCTGGGGTGATTTACAAAAATCATTTTGGAATTATATATATATTTTATATATATATATATATATATATATATATATATATACACCAGCCAAACTGATATAGTGCCTTTTTGTCAGTAAGACATAGGCATGTCACATTTTCAGTTTTATGTTTATGAGTTTGATCTCCTGATCATACACACATTTCATATGCACATTTCAAATTTTTCATGTATTAATAAAGGTAATTACAGAATGATTAAAAACAGCAAAAAAAAAAAATCTTGACAGATGAATCCTTTCAACATCACTGCTTCTATGTTCAGTCAGGACAGATAAAGTGGTAATGACTGGCATGCAACAACAAATGATCAAAGGATCCCTGGTGAATGACACTGTACATTGTCCAAAGAGACAATCTATTTGGGCCTGCAAATCCATCAGGGGAAGGAAAAATGTAATGGCAGCAGCCAGATGCAGGCTTGTACTGGAGCAGCAGGTCAGACAAGGACTCATATCCAGATTGAGGACCACAGTGCTGCTGAGCCCAACATGGTAAATGAGTAGAGAGAGGGGACATCAACATGAGGACAGCCCACAGTGTGCGAGTATCACAAGGAAACATCAAGCAAGGAACCCACAAGAGGAACATCAAAGAAGCCAATCCCAAAATCCAAAATCAAGAGACCAAATGCCAGCAACAAAATTGCATGGAGAAGTTTCAAAACAGATCTTACACACCACTTTCCACAGAAGCTCTCAATTTAACATCTTTGGCCATGTCAACACTGAGTAAGGTAAAGAGAATTCTGGAGAGGTTCCTCAGAGGAGGATTACCCCCAAAACAGAGCAGAAAATCCCCCACCTGGTAAACGAGTAATCCCTATTTCGAAAATCATGGAGGAAAGCCAAGGAAAAGGAGGAGGACTGTGGAACCAGATCAAAGAATCAACTGGCTGAGCTGAGCTGAAAGGATGAGGAAAAGCAGAAGCCTTAGCAACAAAGCCGTGGTCAGTTTCTTCTGAGATTTCTTCAAGTAGAAGAAGTCCAGGACACTGGAGCTAGAGAAACAGTCCGTCCAAAACAGCAAGGCACAAATTTATACTGGATGTAAGTGCAATGCAGGTGATGGATTATTGCAGTCAGGTAGATCAAGGCATGGATGGGAGACAGGAAGAGGGGAGCTTTACAATCAGCTGTTGCCCTGGACAACCTGGGAGGCCACGATCAATAGTTTTTGGAAATGTGGAGGATACCACATATTCTAAAAGGAAGATACTCTTCCCAGGGCCTGGAACTTTTCTCTCTCTGGTATGGATCAGAGACCTGCCAACTCTGAGTCCAACAATCCAAGCTTGCAGCACATTCCTTCTGGATACAAAGAAGCAGGACCAGTGCAGAGAACAAGAAGACCAAGTCATCCATGCAGGTTGAAAGAAAATATGGCCAGCCTGGTAACACCACAGTAGCTGATAGAGCTTGTCAGGCAAAGGGATGAGGCTCAGAGCAGCAACAAAATGAAATGGTCCCTCCTCTCACCTGGAAGTGTGTGGAACGCACCTTGGACATCAGTTGAAGTTCTTAAAAGAACTCATCATACCCCTATGGACAAATATTGATCTTTGTACAGTGTAAATGGCTGAATTAGAAAGAAGGAATGGAGGCATCTTTGACAGGAACAAAGTCTGCCATGTGCTCACAAGCAGGGTAGATCAGGTTCACCTACCCATCGTAAGCTGGTTGCAGAGGTTACACTGGAACGTCTTATCTACGGTTCGTCAAATCTATTGGGATCATATGATTTTATGATCTGGGATTAAAGAAGCAAAACATCAGTGGAGGGTGGCTCCTGAGTGACGAACATGAGGCCGGAACAATAACACCATTGGGTCTGTGTAAGGCAGAAATACCTGAGGGTAATTTTATTTCTGCTCCACTGTATTTATATTGTAGGTATTTTCTTCATATTTGATATAGCATAGTGATAAACCAAGTAAAATTAAATGTAAGGATCATGACACTTCTAAATGTTTAACAATGTTTCATTTTGTGGTTGTTTTTGCCACTAACTAGCTTTATACTATATTTATGGTAGAGATGTTTTTTTGATATACAGACTTTCATTTTACCCATTTGTTTGCTTAAAAAGAAGCAGTTTGTTTTATATGTATGATCCATTCTAATCGTGCGTCTACTTTACACTGCTCTTACATAATTGCAGCACAGTGCAGGATGAATAGTAGCTTGATTCCTGTGTCACCACTAATGCGTTTTGTCATGCATTATAGCTCTATGTTTCTGCTTTTATGTTCCTTGCAGACTGCCTATCGTACATATTAAATGGACTCCTGTCTGTAATCACTGCAAAGCGCCAAAGCTTAAAAAAATACAGATGGAATGAGCCATTTTTTGAAGACATGAATAATATCCTGATATGGCTCATTGGAAGGGGGGAGCACAAGTCAATGACAGGAATATATTGTTTTGAAGGGCCAGTACAAGTAGAGATGGGACAGACTTCCACTTGACAGGCTCATTTTATTAATAAATTCAGAATTAGGGCAAGCTCACTCCACACACACAATCTACCAGCCCACTACATCCACTACAGCATGGCCACAGCTACAAAAGGCAATTATGTCATATTCTACATAATGACGCCATGATAGAAGGGATTGATTGAACGCTGCAGACAGGATAAGGCACAATGCAGATTCTGTTGAATACATTAAAAACAGACCGCAGCACACTGCAGTGCATACTGAGAAACAATACTTTTGCTTTGGTCCCTCAGCTGAGAGTAAGAATTAATCTCACTTACAACATATGTAATGGGAATCTGGGCAAGTGTAAGTTCAGCTCTCATAACTCTACTGTCCATCTTCTGGGAGCAAGAACATGTACAAATAAAAAAAAAAGTTTCAAGTTGTTTTTTATCAAATGATGTTCATTGTGCTGTTACTATTTTTGTTCAAATAAATAATAAATAAATAATGATAATCACATGCAAGGGAGCTGGTTTGGTTTAAGATGAGGGAAGGACAGCCTGAAGTTAAGGCATGAAACCCAGAACTAAAATTATGCGAATGCCCCTTATATCAATGTAGCAAATGATACATTATCACCCCACTTAAAACTACCTCATTTAGCAATTCACTATACACATTTTATAATTACCTCAACATTATAGTAAGTTAGTGGCAGGGTGTGCCATTCCTGCACATGATTCAAATTGCCCTCACACACGATTCACAGGAAATGATACGTCAATATAATTCATAGTTACTGTTTGACAGCTGTTTACTTCTCACTCCCTTTACACTATGTCAGAGCTTAAATTATTAGTAATGCATACCCAACATTTGATCATACCACTTAACGCATCATATAACTAGCTGGTATAACTAAGAAGAATCCACATGAAGTGCAATGTATGTCACCTTATTTACACTAATAGCAATTGCTTGTCAAAGAAACATCTACAGTATATAAAACAAGATAAAGGTAATTTTCTGGATTTTCTGACAGCGGTTTAATTAAGATATTGCAGAACAGAACATTGAGGAACTGCTGCAGTAGACTGTGGGATAAAAAGCTGCAGGTGACAGACTGCACACCTCCAACACCTCAACAGTGTAACCAACTTTCCTGCCCTATGTGTGAAAAACTACTCATGCCGAGTGCAGGATGAAATCGAGACCGTGTTTTTTCATGGCATGATGGAAACTAGCTGTTTAAGGAGTGTTTGCCACAGTATTACAACCCCACTTGCTGTTGCTACCTCTAACTGCTGTTGTCTGCTTTTACACGCAGTATTGTGTGTATAGAGGGGACATTGTGAAACACGAGCCTGTGTAGACCGCTGTATTCATTAAGCCAAACGTGTGTCTGTGGGGCACCAAAGGGATTTCACTGTGGTTGAGAGGTGCTAGTTCTCTAAAGGTCTTCATCCAATGTTTATGCCACAACAACAATCAAACATCTTGGTGAGATAAATTTTCTAAAGGTTTATTTCATCCCAGCATTTAAAAAAAAATGTTAGAGCATTGATAAATACCTCTTAGCTCCATGTATTTCACATAAAGAAGATCCACCTCCTGCTGTCGTGGTTAATACAATGAAAACCACTATGACACATTCTCAACGTTACTCACTTATCCTCAGCTTGTTGTTTGTGTTTATTGCCTCAGACATTTAAGGCAGTAAACCTTTCGTGCTAATAAAACAATAAAACCAACAAGTGCTTTTCTGAGCACAGTGAGTGGAACCTACGCACAGAATGAGTAGGTTTCTATTCATCTCTGTAGCACTGAGGACAGTCACAGGGACAGTCCATTTGCCATTACTTAGCCTACCTTTATTGTAATATAAATATCACACCCCAGTGCCTGCCATCTCAGATCCAATATTCAGATATATATCTCAGATGTGCATGAAACTATTCCAGCATCACTAACAAATTCCATCTGAAACAACAAGAGTTTATTGTAAATACAAATGTAGATCAAATGGCCCTTTTCACTGGAAAACACACAATAGAATTTAGTGTCGTGTTTTTTTCTTGGTTTATGTCTGCAAGGCTTCCTCTGAGGCAGCGTGAGGCCCCAGGCTCCTCCAATCAGAGCATTAGGGTAGCCTGAATGGTAAAAAAAGGGCAAAAAAAGATACAAAGCACTCACTGTGGCTCATGATGATAACTGCTCTTACAGCAGTCATGAGCATATCAATGCAGTGCTTCTTTCAGTACATAGCACTGTTTAAAGAGATTTTAGTGAGAAAAACTACTGTAAGAGAAATTATTAAAATATGGGGAGGTATTTCTTGAAAATAGCAGAAGGCATGCCCTGTGGAAAGAACACCATCCTTGCTCATTTGGGTCCATAACAGCCCCACATAAAACCAACAGAAATTCCCTGACCTTCCTCAGCATGACGATGCCCTGCTGTTTGCTCTTGTTGGTGGTGATATCAAACATCCCCGGCCCGTCGGTGCTGATGATTCTGTAGTCCATCTCTGCGTTCTCACCTATGTCAGCATCCATGGCCCGGATCACTCCTACCGCAGAACCAAGTTCGGTGGACTCCGGCACTCTGAACTCATAGAGAGCTGCAGGGAAACAATTTTATCTTTGTGATTTGGTGGTTGCATGAAAAAAACTGGTCAGTCGAGTGAGAGATTTTGAGCACCACCGTGATATCTAAGACCATGCCTTAAATATTCCTGTTCCTCCATGTTTTTCCGCAAACAAGTTATTCCTTTAATAGGCAAATCAATAAGATTTTATAGAAATGAAAATGCTCAAAATGCTCGTAAAGTTTAATTTACAAATACTGAGATGAAACACCATCCAAAAATAAAGCAAAAACCAAAAACCTAACAATAATACTTACCCAATAAGCAATCATAAAGTGTGTTTTTCTGACCCTCTTAGTGAAAAAAGAAATAACTTTAAGTGGGTGACTCAGAGAGCAAGAATTCAAGAGAGCAGGTCAGGTAGAGAGTGAGTTAGAGCCAATCGGAGAGCAGCAATATAAGAGCCAGGCAGGAAAGCAGAGCGTGTCAAAATCAGAAGCCAAGTGGGAGATTTAGTACTGCAACATTTGTAGATCAGCTGTGGAGCAGACATTTCATATGCAGTAAAACATATTTCAGTTCCAAAACAGACATTTAGGCTCTCACGTAATTTGCTACAAGCGGTATTGACACACTACTCGAAGTTTAGGATGTCACATTAATTCTGAACCAATTTGCTCAACACAAATTAATTGCTTTTTCTTTTTCCTTCTTTTTTTTTTTTTTTTTTTTTTTTTCTTGAAAGATAATTTCCTGGTTTGAGGCGGATGAATTGATGAATTGATGGCTGCCTGTCAGCCGCTGTGGCCCTGGCTACATCTCGTATGCTTAAATAAATAGCTGGACTGCAGGAGGGAGCGGGTGTGATATACACACAGCCTGCAGAGACAAACAGCACTGACAAACTAATAAAACATGCTGACACTGTTTTGGCAACGCCTGAGTCGGCAGGTCTCTGTGACACACACACATACACACACACACACACGCACACACACACACAGATACACACACAGTGAAAGTGACGCACCATGAGAAGGTTTCCCTAGGCTAACAGGTATTTAGCAATGGGTGGAAAAGAAGAGGCATCACTCCGGCAGACAACAATGATATCGCTTCCTGACACTCTACCACCTCTGGGTGTCCCATTACAATATCTCTTCCTCTTTCACCCTCTTTCAATCTTACTCTCTGTCTGTCTCCCCTCCCTCCGTCCATTGCAGTTTGTCTTTCTGTCGTCCACCTCACTCCTCCTCTTTCTTCCTCTATCTTCACCAACTGTCACCTCCTCCATCCCTGTCAAATCCATCTCCTTCCCCCCTTTCAATGTTCATTCATTACCAGTGGAGCTGAGATGACAGTGTCCATCTCGCCCTTCCCACCAGGAGGGTGGAGTGATTAATGGGCGGACGGTGGGAGATCTCGTCATGAGGTCAAGTCGTGCAATTGCCTTTAGTTTGTGATTATCCACAAGTCGCCTAATGTACAGTTGGTGCTGAGGGAAAACACGGTGCCACCAGTAATCTGCCAATCTGCTCTGGCTACCCTCACCATTTGCCAGATGCACGAGAGGAAGTGAGACACATCGGAGGGAGGTTTGATAAAAGCAGGCGATTAGAGAGGGAGTAGAAAGGAATGACTGATGATTGATGATTAAGACGGTAACAAAAAGAGAGAAAAAAATGTACCAGGGATAAGTTTGAGCACTAAATTGAGAACATTGGTTATTTGGAGTAAAAGCCAGCAGAAGAAAGATTTAATAGCAAAAGACAGACAAAGAGAGAGGAAGGGCAGATAAGACCCAGTAAATGTACTGCTTTCATTTAATAGGGATTACAGGGCTGATCTGATGCACTTTGCAGGACCCTTCACTCCGTCATATGGCCCTGTATTTAATAATATGCTGCTTTTAAGAGGCCTGCCTTAGTCACACAAACCCCAGTGTTCCCTGCAATAATTCATTTTCATTCTGAAACAGACACCAGATGGGGGCTGCCTGTCTGGCATCAGTTCATACTAACAAGTGGTTTTCATCGGCGAAGGACTGGTCACTCTGTGTCTTTCTGGATTTCCAGAAGGCTCTACTCACTCTTGGTGAAGCGTGGCGGGTTATCATTCACATCAGAGAGGGAGATGCTGACCGTTGTGGTTCCTGAGAGGCCACCCATCTGTCCAGCCATGTCTTTAGCCTGGATCACAACCTGGTAGTTTTCTTTGACTTCTCTGTCCATGCCAGGCAGGGCTGTCTTGATCAGGCCTGATGAAAAATACACAGATTTAGAAAGAGAATTCATTGGAAAGGACTGTCCAAAACATATCCATTTTGTTAAAGGGTTTCACAGTCTATAGACTCAAAGGAATCATTATTTTCCATTTTTATCTTATTTGTATGATTTCATCTTTTTATTGCATTAAATAATTATCAGTGATAGGAAAGTGAAAAAAATTGGGAAAACAAGCAACACAACAAATTCCATCTGCAGCACAAAACCTTGCAAAATGAAACCACTTGTTTTTGCTAGAGGGATTAGAGGATTGTAATCAGCAGCTCATTTCCCAGTTGGTCTGTAACTGAAGGCCTTTTTGAGGAGTGTTCAGCACAAGAGGACCTTGTCACCTTGTTGACCCTTCAACATCAGTAACAGAACAGTGTCACACTGGAGCAACACAGTTATCTTAACAAAGAATATTTTTCTACATCTTTCTATGAAAATCACTAAAAAAAAAAAATATCAGCAAAGAAATCTCTTTTTTGCAATGTAAAGCAAGTACTGAGCAATGCGGCTCTAAATTACTTTAGATTTATCCAGTGCCATTACATCTTATATTGTTATGTGTTGGAGGGAAGAAGGAGCGGTAGGACCCAAATGCAGAACCAAAATGAGCTTTATTCCTCCTGGGATCAGCAGGGCAGGGGAAAGAAATACAAAAAGCAGGGCCGAATGAAACGGGAAACTGAAAATCACCGAATGAAACGGGAAACTGAGAAAAGCCAAATGGAACGGTAGCACATACATAACCTATGAACATACAAATAATTGCAATAGGCAATAATGCTTCTACACAAACAAAGCGAACAAACAGAGAAGCCTAAACAAGGACAGGAACTGTTTTTTCTGCTTACTACTTGGCAAAATAAAAGAGATAGTGAAAAAGGTAGCAGTTTGAAAAAATAAAGATGAGGATGCGCTCACCTTAAACATTTCTAAAAATAACTCAGCTGCATCAGCTGTATTGAATTAAGGATATTTCATTTATTACACTTATGTATTTACAGACCAGATAATTAAACCACTAAGAAGATTTTATTACTGAAAGGTCAGTGCTCTTGTTCAGTATACGCAACAACATGAAGCTCAGCGGCCACCCAGGAGCACATTTTGGTGTCTGTGTTCACAGGATTTAACTGGTAAGTGGACCAAAGGGCCAATCTACGAAACCACAGTGTACTCCTTTAATTTCTTAAGTGTAGCATTTGCCTTCAAATGCATTCTGCATCATTTATCTTCTCTATGGAATTAAGACTTTGTTGATGTTCAACCTTTCAAGTGCTGTGCAGTTGCTTACTTCTCAGCTCTGACATGTTAGATCTCTAGTTTGGAGTCAGGACAGAGACCGAGTGAAGTGGTAATTGGCAGTATATTCAAACGGTGTGCTCCATCTCTCATCAGAGCTAGTCTTAAATCCTGTCTGCTGTTACACATTTGAATTTGAAGCCTCATAAAACTGAGGCAGGTGGGAGAAGAGAAAGAGAGACAAATAAAGATGAAAAAAATCATAAATAAACTGCTTTGACAAAACTTCATCACTATCAGCCTGATAGATGATTCACTGCGTATCAAACAATAAGGAAGAGGCTAATGTGCAATATCACTAAGGCTCTGATGCCAATGGCCTACACTGTTCAAAAGGCCTTCCAACTTGTTCTTTTCTTCCTCCCATACATGATACGGCAAAAAGCAAAAGACATGCACAATACAACTTCTTCCTTTTCTCCTAACTATGTGCAATTTAGCTCCTCTATGACACACAAAACAGTGATTATACAGGCTGTGTTGCAGTATGGAAGTAGCTACCATATAGCAGCTTTAGAAAACAGCATCACACTCGGTCTATAATTTAGTCTGCCTTTGTTATTAATGACTATAAAACACACACACCCCCACACACAGAGGAGGAGAGGAGAAATAAATCGTGCTTATAATGTGATGTCCAGGCATGTCTTTGTGTAAGAGGGAATGTCAGCTTACACACTATGAGGGATAAACCATATTACTGTTAATCCCTTCACTAATCTGCAAATGGCTTCTTTTGTCATTTCACTTTTGTTTAAGCGAAAAAGGACATGAGCAGGGTGTGTTCCAAACTGTACATTATTGATTAAAACTACCAAGCAGCTAGATTTGGGATTGGTGATTTGCCGCTCTCCCTACTACAAATGCGCCTCACCCATCAGCATATGAGTGGAAGCAGTCATATTGGTATTTTTGGTTCAATCGAAGGAGAGTTTCCTGTATTCCAGGAGTTATTTTGTGATAAACTGTTTTAATTTACTTTCTGAGTAAAGCTCAGATTGCCTCCTCTATTTCTGCATCAAGTAATTTGTTATATTTCCCAGAATGGCCACCTCCAGACAAAAGGTGTAAATGTGTTGGGATCGACTGTGGTTACATATGTAGGTGGAGAGTGCAAAGGCAGCAGCACTGTTAGAGCAGACAGACAAATATTACAATTTCATAAAAATGAGGAAAAATGTATCCTAATCTCATTCTGGACTCAGGTTTCCTGAGTTGAGAGAAAAGTGTATGTATATATATATATATATATATACATACATACATATAGATATATATATATATATATGTGTGTGTGTGTGTGTATATATATATATTTACTGAAGATGAATTTCTAGAAACCTGGTTTCTGTTGAGCACTGATTTTGTTTATTATGTTTCACTTCTCTCAAGAAACCAGAAAGGTCTTACAATGGAGATTTTTGATTACAGTTGACTTTGGGAAGCAAAAATATTCTTACTGACTATTTTGTTGACAGGATGTAAAAGCAGTAAACGTGATGTATCCACATTTGAAAAGAGTCCAAAAAAAAGGGAAGGCAGGTATACACACTATACCACCAATCGCCATATACAGCGATGTATACCAGTTGGATTAAACGTACATACAGATGGTTTTTACACCGAACATGACACTGACCGGTTTCTGGGTCTACAGAAAAGTACGGCTGGCCCTCCAGGATACTGTACACCACCTTGGCACTGTTCCCGTACGTGGCGTCGTCTGCGTCTGTGGCTGTCACCTGAATTACTGAGGTACCTGGGAGAAAGAAGATTCATGACAATGATTTAGATCAACTCTTCAATTCTGCAGAAAATTGCCTGTTGGATAATTGGTTAAGCTGATGCACCTTCTGATGAGGTGTCGGATCCTCTTCGAATAAGGCTCATGCAGAATGTGACTGATCACTTGTGTCCCTTTGCATTACCCAAACCAATTTTTATTCCTCAGACACTTACACCCTTACACATGATTAATTTTCACAGGCAATCAATAAGTTCTTCTTTTTTTAAGTATATCTCTCTTAGAATACAAGCAGCAGTGATACCAGCTCTTTGCAAGGCCCAGGAAGCCTATTAGTGTAGTCACAGTTCTGCTGTGTCTAAGAAGCCAAATATCTGATAGCAGGCTAACGACTGTGATCCATTTCTTTTCCAGAGAGGCTGACGCCCTATTTCAGTAGAACAAAGGGAAACGGTTAGCCAAGTGCTACCTCCCAAATGGCGCCTTGCGGGGCCAAGTGTTGCCTCATTACATGCAGAAGAAAATTAATTGAGTAGAAATATTTAATGGCAAAGTGGTATAAATATAGAATTGTGCAATACAATGAGATAATGACCTCATGAAACTTCACTAATTTGATGTCAGCTGAGATCTGTGAGGGTGGCTGAAGTTTCCTTCCTTTAAAATCGATGTCATTTGTAGGGATGAAGGATGCTGGGGGAAAAAACGGCTGGATTGGGGTGGGGGGGACAACCGAAACACCCATAGAGAAAGACCATGGCTGTCTGATTTGGTGTAAGTGACAGTTCAGGAGGATTCTTCTGCAAGTTCACTAAACCTTGATCACTAATACCTTTAACTAGGGAATTAGACTCAAAGAAGCTTTTCTGACATGGTGGCTTTTAGAAAATATCACTGATCCACATCAGCCATCTCATCGCTGATGTTAAGCCTTTGAGGAAAAAGAATTTTCTGACAAACAAGTCAGGAATAATCACAGTTTTGTGCAGGGGGAGTAAATTGCCTTGACTGTAATCATTCAGTTGTCAAAGAAAGGGTGCATCAAAGTCATCCCTGACTGAAAGCCCAAGAGAAGAGACTATAATAAAACTCAAAGTTTATGTCACATTTAAAGGGGCAGTGTCTTGATGCAGTCACTCGTGAACACATGCTCTGCCAAGCAATGACATCACACCTCAGTTGTTGCCATGGGCACCCATGCTGCCCTTAGATAAGTGCCGGCCTCACTCTTGGGGTTGCTGAACCAAGTGACAACTCTGTCACATGTCTGGGCTGCAAGACCGATGTCCCTCAGTCCCCGAAGCACCATGACAGCAGTAGAACAGTTCAGTCCATGTTTTCACACAGGTATTGATTAGGAGCCTTTTTTATGTTGTTTGTCTGTATTCATGAGGCCACTACATATGTTTAAGAGTTAGGGCCAACGTGCTTCCGAATTGGTGTTAAAATACAGTATACTAATACAAAAAAATGATGCTGTCTCACAAACTGGCATCCAAGTAACAGATTGTACAAGTATTTGCTGTGGTGACATTGCTGATAATGTTGGTCCTTTAATTAAATACTGTTTTAGTAAGATACAGTACTACATTTAAAAGAATATCTGTACCAGAGCCCCTAGTCTCTCTGTCCCGTTGATCCAGCAAGACTGGCACTTTATAATGTCTCTGCCATATTTGAATCTTAAGCCCTTTTAATCCAGTGCCTTGCACACACTTTCATTTATGTAAACACAAATCAGCACAATTGTTGTCCGATTTATGAGCACTAACTAAGAATTTACCAAATAAATAAATTGTCATTACCTGCTGTAACAGTCATTACTTTTCATTTCTTATTTCTCATTTTATCCTTTCATTTATTATGTTATCAATCTGTTTTTGTTCCCATTACTCAGTCTCAGAGGGAGAGTAATGAGGAAATGACAATTGTTACTTTTGTTATTACTGTTTATAATGACAACATTGATTGATAAAAACAAACAAACAAGTAAAAGGAGTTAGCTAAGTTAGTTAAAAATGTTCCACTGCTGGGTCCCTGGGGGGGAAAAATCCCTTTTGTTAAAATAAATAAATAAAGTAGAATAATTTAAACCATAAATACAATTTTAAAAGTTATTAGCAGAGGACATAATACATTAACATAACTGTAAAAAGATATACACAATATATTAAACTAGTCTACTATGAATTGCCAGGATAGTAAAGGAGGAATAGATGCACTTTAACATCTCACCCCAACATACAGTATAAAGAAGGATAATGTAGTTGGTTACTTGTTGGAAAATACAGGTGGCTTTGTAAAAATCGAACTGATGGACGAAAAGTGTTTTGACTTCCATTAAGAATATTCAATTATATCTCACTGATCTAGTGACTGAGATTCTGCAGATAAAGACAATTAGATACAATTAAACAGTCTAGAAAAACAAAGTAAGCAAGTGGATCATTAATTTATTAACTGTTTCCCAGAACAAAGATGAACCATCACAAAACCAAATGCTCAACAACTTCCTTTGTTACTTTTTACTTACAATTATTTTGAATTATTGCTTAGCCCTGTAATGTAGTCACATGCTTATGACATATAGAGTTCATACAATTATGGGGAATAGTTCAGTGAAGAACTTACCGATGTCCGACATCTCAGGGACTCTGGCCATGTACAGGTCCTTGGTGAACCGCGGTTCGTTGTCGTTGATGTCATGGATCTTGATGATGAATTCGGACTCGCCCTCCAGGGCCTGATTCGTGAAGCGGTTGACAGCTTTGGCATGGAGGATGTAGTAAGCCTTCTCCTCTCTATCCAGCCTCTTGGTGGCGTGGATGTCTCCTGACTTCTCGTCTATCTTGAAGAGGGTACCGGCTCCTTCCCCCGTGAGGACGTACTTCACACTTCCATCTCCTCGGTCAGAATCAGAATGAAGCTATAGAAAAAAAGAAAACAATTTATGATAACATGGATTTCCTGCAGCACCCAAACAACAATTAAAAGCAACAGTAGCACTCTCTTTTTTAATAAATTTCCACTTTGCTGCTCTCTATTGCTAATTGTTGTAGCACAACAATGAGTCAAAAACTGGTTTAGGAAAGCTTTCACATTTGCGTAATTTGCTCTTATGAAGACCAAATGTCGGCTACCTTCCAGGGAATATTTTCCTACTTCATATGAGCAGCAATATTCAAAGTGAAAAGAAACTTCATCTACATAAAGAAAAAAAAAACACCAGTGCTGGCTCAAGTGTTTGATTGACAGGTCAGTTGAGATTCTAAGAAGTGCAGAAAACATCCCAGCAATGAGCACTTTGTATCAAGGATGCCAGCAAAATCACATTTCAAAGCAGAATTGCAGTTTTCCACTTAAATATTTCTGATACACTGCACACATATCAGTGATCTGACCAATCTGGGTCTTGGCAAAGAAACACTGACAGCTTTGATAAGTGTTTTTGGTGTTATTTAACAGATTCATATCATCTTTAGTAAACTGTCATTGACAATACACATTTGTGGCTTCACCTTGTCTCTGTGAAAATCACACCCTGCCAACAAGAAAACAGATAGCTGGAGCATTTAAAATATTGCATTTACTAGTATTGTTACATGCAGGTTGTCCTAATGCTTTCTACAATAAGGGCCACAGTGGCATTTTCACAATGCTTTAAAACAGAATGCCACTGGGTCAAAGTGTGTGAAGTGGCAACATGAGTGTGCACATGTCTGCTGTCTGCCAATCCCTGATGGATCAGCAACATGGCCAACATGCCAGAGGACCACAAGAGTCCACTTGTCTGTGGAGCTTCTCATTAGTATTTGCTCTCTACCTCCTGTTTAATTTTTTTTTCCTGCATGAACAGCAGCTTAGCATGCTCTGACATTTTAATTCCACTACCAAATCCCCCCCCAACATATTTATTTCAGAGAACTCATCAAAAGCTCGTCCAGTAGATTCTCCTCCCACTGCTTTCCTGCCGACTTCCCTTTCCCCTCTTTAATAACCAAGGACATGGTAATAATTGCAGGGGGAGGTAAAGGGCAAAGGGAGGGCACATGTTTGCAAGTATAAACTGAGGCAAACTTCACCCCGATAAGTAGGCACTAGCATATAATTCTAAGGTCTATTATTGACACCTCATTAACTCAAGTGCTTGCCAGCATGTTTCTTGATGTTTGAATGCATATTTTAATTTGAGCATGAGTTGTTGTTGTGTCTACAAGCTTTCTTGGCTCTGCCTGTGGACAGACCGAGGGGAGATATTGTGCGTGGCAGCTGGGTCACGTGGGCGCACACTGCAAAGTCTCCCTTCTCATCATATATTAAAAAGCTTTCCATCGCAGGTGCTTGGAAGCTTTACTAATTCATGCTGTTTTATCAGGGCAAAGCTGGCACATGTGAGATGAACAGCTTTGTGGATTAGCATCTTTAACACTATTTTGTTTGCCTGCTTGAATGGTGGTAAAATGACAATTTTCATTCTTTTCTCTGATTGTCTAACCAGTAGAATGTGTTGCACAATGTTAGCAACTTTGGATTAGGATCTAGAGTGGCACAGTGTTTCATTCACCCACTTGAATTCTGGTCAAAACAACTCTTTTTTTTTTTTTTTCACTGTCTAAAACCATGCCAGGAGAATATCCTGCAGAATTTTATTTGTTTTCTGTTCTGCTTTACAGTACATGCTTCCAAACAGAGACTCAGTTGGCTGAAAACAATCCACTTCAACATTATTATGTTTCTCCTGCTGTTATAGCTGCAATGTCCTTTTCTATGATTGTCTATCAAGCTGCCTATCTCTGCTGGCACGACATTTCAGTTAATAACCAGCGGGTCCCCTCCTTTCAGCTGAGACGTGAGATAGACAGTGTGACATATGTGTCGCCTGTCATTTCTATAGAAACGGACGGATCTGGTGGTTCTGAGGAGTTTCCCCTCACTTCCCTGGAGGATAATACGAGGCAGCTCAGAGTATTGAGCTACAGCGTCTGCTGCAGTGACCCCATCCCTCCCAGTTGCCCACCTTGCTGGTGAGGAGAATTTACTGCTGCCCTTCTACTCAAATTAAGAGGGAAAAAAGCCTCTCCTGGTAATCAATGTGGCAGCCCAACGTGCATTCACAATGGCCCTTTGATCAATTTATATTGAAAATACAATTAAACTGTCACAGAGGGAGAAAAGAAAGCCACATGTGCATTCAGTATGGTCACCGAGAAGCCCTGACACATCAATAGCTAGCCCTTTCTCTTCTGCCCTCCTATGGTCCCAAATCATAAAAATGGCAGAGAGCATAACGGTATATCCATTAATAATGGGACTTTTGGTTTTTTCAAGCAAGGACACTAGAAATAAATCTCTATCTTATCAATTCATTCTCCCTATAATGTGTGCCTTGCTTTCTTAAAGGAATACATTGACATTAGAAAATTATAGATTGTAATTCAAATATATAGTTATTCCCCTTCGTGACAAGACTGAGATTAGATTATGTCACTCTCAAATATATGTGTAAAATAGAAGGCTGCAGTCAGTTCCTGGAGAGCTTATCTTGGATCAAAAGTTGTTTTTTTTTTTGTTTCTTTGTTTTTTATTGGTCAAATTAGTTAATTACTTACTTGCATGTTTCTAGGTTTTATCCTAAACTAAGTTACAGCTTAAAACATTGCAGTGATAATTTTGTCATATAAGTCACTGGAAAGACTGCAAATATGGTCATTTCCCAAAATGTCAAACTATTCCTTTAAAACTAGTAACTATTTCAATTGTTTGCAACAGAAAATTTTATGATTTTCAAAAAAAAAAGAGAAACTGTAAAAATGCAACCTGATTTTACTTAAACAAATGGAAATATTATCACATTTTCAGAAAGGATTCATTTACAAACTACAATGAAATAGTGGGGCTATTTATTTGCTATGGATCAGCTGTAAAGCTAACAATTAAATATCCACTCAATCCATTTACTTATATCATCAATGACATGCTACTGCATATATACACCTTCCACTCAATTAGCCATTTTCTGAGTAAATGATACCATAATATTTCCAATGGCTGGGATTCACAGTAGAAGATATTTATTTCTATTCCTACATGCTTAATCTTCCAGTCTGAAGTGGGCTGCAAAGCTAAGTGGTACTCATGAGACATCTGTCGGTGAAAACTTATAAGCAAACGGTCTTTGTTTGTGAAATTAATCAGCTTCAAGAGCAGCAAATGTTTGTGCAGACTCTATCTGGTCGCCATTTGTGCTTCACTTGAGTTAGGCCAAAAAGATGGCACTGGAAATGGACTGCTTAGGGCAATTAGCCAGTTAGCCTTTAAGGCCTTGTGTCCTGGCCTGTCGAGAACTGGCTGCCTTCTATGTAGCCAGATGGTAGCCTCAGACTGTGCACAAAAATAGCCTATCTGATGTCTGTTGATGTGTAAACTTGAGACATGCAGGCAGAGCTGCACAGACTTAAAGGTGAGATGTCACTTAACATAAATAGATCAGTTATTTGTGTGTTACATGCAGAATTTTCATCATAATTTAATTATGGACAATTGTCTTTACCTTGAATTTACTTTGCAGGGCCATGACAATGACTGAGGACACCGAGGTCATGTACATCTTGCTTTTGAGATTATTTTTATATTGTACACATAAAAAAAAAAAAATACTTATAAATACTTATCACTTCTGAAGGTGCCAGGCTACTCAAATGACTACTGTAATCTTCAGGTGCACCCACATTACATCTCTGTGTCTTTAAAAGGAACAATTAATATATATATATATTAAGTGATGTCTTTATAAACTGTGAAAATCGAAATTTAAAAAAACCTAGTGTAGCTAGCGTAGAAAGAATGTTCAAATCCTTTTCATATAAAAAATAATTTTCTAAAATCTGGGTTAAATTTTTTCATCACTACTGTGTCAACCACTTTCTTTTTGTAAGACAATAAATCTTTTAAATTCTTGAAAATGTTACTATCACTTCTTTCTTTTTTTTTTTCTTTTTCATCTTCTGGGAAGAAGTTGTAATATTTCAGCCTGTTAAGAGTTCTGCATTGTTTCATGACGAAATTAAACACTAGTTTTTGAGTGTGGACAAAAAACAAACAAAATTAATTAAAGTAAACACTTTCAAAGCTTTAATACACAATTCAGGTGATCATGTAAATAGAAAATGATAAGATAAAGGGAAAAAAAAAGGAAATAAAATTATAATAATCATAAAAGTATAGATGTGGCTAGACCAGGTAGTGCTTTGTTGTCCCATCTATGGTAATTCCTAATTTTTAATTAAATAACTTCTTTAAATAGATATTCTAATCCATAGAACAGGACTGACTGTTTAACGTCACCTTGACAAAAGAAATGGGTGTTTAAAACTATAGCAGACAGGTGATAGGAGGAAAGCAATTGCACGGTCCCATGGAGACGTTGGTATACCTCGCTCAGGCATCATGTTGCCACCGCAACACTGTCAGACAGATGTTTGTAGGGTCTCATTACTGCATGCCCTCATCAGACCCCTTTTCTCCACCATTCACACTGCAAAAGAAATTAGTATAATTGAAGTCGCCTCCTCCCAGTGCACAAGCAGGAACTTATCGCCTAATCAACAAACACTGCCAATGTGTGCTCCAGGTGGCTGCTAGAGACCACAGGGGTTGCCATGTTGTGGGTATAGTCAGGTCTGCGCCATATTGAAAACTCGTTGCCTCTCTGCCAAGGTGAGCAGCTGGTAATGGGGGAGCATGAACACAGACCCAAAATCAACCCATCCTCCACAAACACACGCTCAAATCCCTGCACCTTTTCCACCACGCCATAAGATGCTCTAGTCCTTCCCGCAGGTTGTCTCAACCACTGAGTCATAAGACTGGAAAGCATATTATGTCTGTGTTCATCTGCCTTGTTTCTTTCCTCTGAATTCCAGCCCATTACTGGAGGCTAGTGTTTGCAGGCATGCTGGTGTGTACATAGAACATTGCTCACTTGCTAGGGACTATGTTGAGGAGTCTGCCCACCAGGCCTAGAGCCACTGGGGCCTATCAGTGGCTGTAAATACTTTATGAGATATGATAGTGCAGCACAAACACTCTTCAACCACAGGCCATTAACCATTTTCAGTGGATATGTGCCCTTTGGTAAAGTAAGAAATAATGAAATAAACAAACATTCTCTCCCCCCAGTGACAGCTCAGGCCCTCCGAGGCCTACATGCAGCTCGCCTGCTAATGAGAGAGAATGTACAATTCCCCTCCTGCAGGGAAAAAAACATTGGCCAATACAGAAAATTAACAAGATTACCAGCCAACCGGCTCCCCAACAATGTATTGCCAGTCTCCTTTTTTTTTCTCTCATCTTGATTGCTGTTCTTAATTCCTTCCTCTTCCATCTGGTTTTGTTACCCTTGTTCAGGAACGATTGAAATTTCATTTGTTAGCACTTTCATAGAAAGAAAAAAATATGAAAAAATAAAAAACAACCAGGACAAACTGAGTTTACCATATAACTGGAGATGAGATGTTGTAATTCAAGAGCAGTTTCATCATTCTATCTTTTACTGTGTGTCAAAAGCTGCTCCCTTGTTTATAATAACCTGCCATTGTGTTATTTCCAATTCATTCTTTTCAGCACAAACTAAAGTGGTTTTCTTCCATGCTGTTTTCTCCAGTTGCCATGATGTCACTTGCAATGACAAAGCCTTCTCTGGTTTTGTGTACTTTTTTTTTTCCTTCTTCAGACCCACTTGGCTGTGAAAATATGGCCTCCACCTGAGGATGTAGATGCAGATGGTTGTTCTCAACTCAAAAGCTATTAATTCCCTTTAGGGCCTCATTCATCACTTGTACTTTATCTAGCAATTAACAAACAGTAATTGCAATCAGATAAGTTCTACATACAGCAATCCTATGTGACAACTGGCTAGTGAGCTGACGATCAGGAAATGTGCACAGCTGAATGTACTTGGGGAAAACAACAAGCACTCAGAGTCATGATTAAGTGTGGTGCTCACACGTTGATGCCTTATTGCCATCTTCAGGACACGTGGTTTTAGGCTGTGCCCTCTGACTCTCTAAGTTTATACCACACTGAGATAATCCATTCTTCTTCTGCTATTAGTCCTTTTACAAGCTAAAAGGATGACTGGCACATCAATCACCACTCTCTGAAGACAAAGTGGTTTGATCATGCTTGGTACTTACTTTTGATCTTCATTCACCCTGTTTTTATTTTTTTATTTTTTGGTTCTTTCTCGTATTTGCTGTCCTCATACCATCGCGAGCGTTGTAATCCTTTTAGACCAGGGCTGAAAGTCAAACATCAGTCAGGGAGGATGTATGTTGCAGAATCTCATTTGGTTGGATGACTCTATCCTCCATGGACACACGATAGGAATGCAAAGCACTAGCCCCATTCAACTCCTCGCACAAAACAGCCTTTCTTCCTTCTTAGTCGTCGTGACCTTGCCATGTTGCCTCACAATCTCCTCAATTACAGTAGGTTGGAAGAGAAGACTCATATCTTGACTTCCGCTCTGCTGCATGTAAAACAAGCATTATTCGGCCAGTCTTTTTGTACATCTCCCAGTGTTATCTGGGCTGACACTGTGTTTTCATTTTGTTGAACAAATACCTTAGGAGAAGTCATATTTTAATGTAGGGCAAGTCTGCTGCTATAGGAAAGCTTGATGTGAGTGGAATGGACATTGTGCAGGCAGCCACAGAGCTGACATTATGCACTAACTATATTAGACAGCCAACAGCAAACAAAGCCTGAGGATGGAGGGACAAATGTCCGATATATGAGCATTAGCCAATCGGAGTATCATGTCATGTCTACTATCAGATCATGGGATGATTCTTGCATTCTTACAGACAGAATGAAACAGTCAAATACAGCATGTTATTTGTTATGAAGCATCTCGTTAGGAGCAGATATATTTAAGTTTGTAGAAAATGAATAGATTATCTATAAATCCAAATAGCCACTAAGGTGATGCCCCGCAGTTAGTTTGGTCTTCTTCCGTTAGTGCCACTAAACTTTCCAGAATTTTTGTCACACATTGAGATTATGTGTATCTGTAATATGCAAATGGAGAAGCATTTGGTGAAATTTGCATTAATCTGGTTTGAGGATGCACAGAATAAAAAAAAAAAAAAACTAGAACTCTGTCTTCATAAATATATAATATGTAAATATGTATTGACAAGACAAAACTTTATATATACCATATATATATATATATATATATATATATATATATACATACAGTATATTAATCAGCTCAGTGGAGTAGCCAGTACCCCTGAGTTGCCTAATGATGAAGTTTAGGATATGGTTCCTTGCCTTGCTCCAGTGGATACTTATGGCTATACTTCCCCTTTCATCTTTTGTTCATTCTGAGCAAAGTGCTGCTGGAAATTGAAAAACATTGAAAAGAGTTTATATTCAGAAGGAGCTGGACTTATTTCTCTCAAGAGAAAACACTGTATCTGGGTGGGTAAGATAACGGGTTTATCATATACTTTATAGAACATCAACCAAACATTTCTTCTAATGCAGTGTTAGTAACTGTTCTAAACTGGTTAGTTTAGATAAATAATTTAGAAAAACCCTAACAGACATAAACATGGTCATTAATGTTTGCTTTAAATAAGCTTGACCTGATACCAGCATATCTAATTTATAAATGGGACTGAGTAAAAATATTAGTCCAAGTCTGAATGTTGGTAGATTACACCTGGGTGCAGTTTAAATACATATATATATATATATTTTTTTTTTTTTTATATTTTATTTGTTAATTTTCATTCTTACTTAAAATAATTTATGATTTGCAGAAATTACATCAGGACCTGTTTGATGAAAAAACTGCAGTTGGACTAGGGATTTCATACCAACTTCTGTTGCATTACTTCTTTATGCTTTTCATGCCCTAGATATGTCACATTTTAGACAGTTTAAAATGCTTTAGGGTCAAAGGTAAAGCACTAGTCAAGCTCCTATATTGTGGCTGCTTTAAATTTTTCATTTTTTCTGTCAGTGTCACTGAAATAAAAACTGAAAATGTGTGTTTAAGCCTGTGAAAAGTCATCTGTGTGGCCTGTGCAAAGAAATCTGTGTACAGACTGAAATTGTTGCCTCCCAATGAAATAAGCAAGCTGCTCTAGATTTATTATGTTTAATGTGTTATTGCATGGTGTTTAATATTCTATTTTTCTGTAATACTCATATGTGAGTTTGATTTTTAATCAAATAAGCTAATGTGAGGTTCACTACTCTATGATCATGTATGTAATCAAAAAGAAAAAAAAAACATGCAATTAATATACCTTTCCAACATACTGCTGGTCTGAGCCGGTATACTCCTCCAACAGAAAGAACTGGTTCCACATCCAACCTCGTTTGGAGCGCCTGAGTGACACTCCATTGGTGTCCTGTCCTGTCCATCCTGTGGATCCTTTTCGCCCCCCTGTAGTCCTTCGCAGAGACCTGAATCCGTACCCTGGAAAGCTGAGGTAGGCCACCACCCACATCACCATCAATATGAAAACTTTCCTTCTACCCATGGCTACACCACGACAAATGTCTGTCTTCTCCCCCCTCAGTGGTCTGTATCCAGTGGTCTTTGGTCAGAGTATTGGCTCAGTCCTCATGCTGTAATCTACTGAAGCAGGAAAGGCTCCTCAAACTCACATAGGGCAGCAAGCAGCACCTGCAACATTTACACAGAAAAACAGTGAGTCAATACTGGGAGGGGAGGCAGCAATTTGTTACTGCACAAGCTCTCATTTTGTTTCATTATCTGAAGTAAAGCCCAACTCAGTACAAGTACAGCTGTGAAGTGAAAGAACACAAGATGTCTTTCCAAATACATGCTTCGAGTATTTCCTAATGATTAATGATCTATTACAATCAATTAGTGTAATTCCAATATCCAAAGAGTTGACCAAAATACTGGTGACCTGTCCAGGGTGTACCCCGGCCTTTCACCCAAAGAGAGCTGGGATAGGCTCCATAGGCTCCAGCAGATCCCTGGGACCCTGGTTAGGAATAAGTAGGGATGGATGGATGGATGGATGGATGGATGGATGGATGGATGGATGGATGGATGGATGGATGGATGGATGGATGGATGGATGGATGGATGGACGGCTTGACCAAAATATGAAAATTCTTTTTTAAATTTTGTGGCCCTGTAGTTCACTCTAACTGTCAAACATGTAGGTTATTAACAACTTATCCAGTGTGAAGATTGTTTTCTCTCTGATTTATTACATTATAAATCTAATATTTTCATGTTTTTGGACTAAAACAAATTAAGCAGTTTAAACACAAAACCTTGGGATTAGAAAGAGTTCATAAAAATGCAGAATTTAACAACTTATTAAAACTATCCAAAAATGATAAATGCAATGTGGAAAGTACATTTGAAATCTGAAAAACTGTTCTGCGTTTGATGTACTGGTTCTGCTGCCACGTACACTCACACACACATCCACACATTTATATGCACACGTGCTCTACACAGCATGTTAAATACCAGCAGTCTGATTGATTGACAGGATGAATACTGGCTGAGTACAGATAGAAGATTAAAATTTGTGCACATCAATGTATAGGCTTACATCTTGTACATGTGTAGATACTTTATCTGCATTAAGTCCCTGAATCAACATCTAATAGAGTGCAAGGCTCTATGTGGAGCGAGCTGTTCTATCTTTTTAAACAATCTGCTTCGCACACTTTGTTATCAGGCCCAGCAGAATGCCAATGGAGACCCTGGGCAATGTCAACCCCAGTTTATTACCTTAAGATCAGTTTAAAGATATAGAAGTGAATCACTGCTTGCAAACAACAGAGAAAAGCCCTGATGCAGGAGGCAAAGTATCTCTGTGTGCCTTCTCTCAATCTTTTCTCCCACCCAGTGTTTCCATCCGTCGTCCTCAGGAAGACCAGTGCAGAATGTACTGGCTGTACTGGCAAATACGAGAAGGAAACGGAACAGGAGGAACAGCGCAGGAGTGAGGAGGAGGAGGGGTTGGTAGACAGAGAAAGAAGGCAATGTATTCTGCTTTTGTTCTCATTATTCCTCCCAGACTGGGCAATAACCAGGCCGCCAGTATTCCTCGACTGGGGTTTGGTAGGAGGGTTATCAGCAGGTCAGCTGGGGAGCGTCTACAACGTTCGCACATTCTCTGAAGGTGGGTGTAGGGGGAGGGGTACCGGAGGAGAAAAGGGTGCAGTCTCTCCCCAATGTACAGCAGGTTTGGTTGGCTTCCCTCGCACAGTATGTTAAGAAATGAGGCAACGGTGTCTCTGGACATGAATTAAGTACCCTGACCTGCATGCAGAAGCCAGACAGACTAAAGGGAGTGAGGGAAATGGAGCAAGAGAAGAGAAGTGAGGAAAGAAAAAAACTCTGGCTGAGGGAAGTGGAAGCAGTAGTGCTGTCACAATACCAGTTTTGTCTTGGGTACTAATGCTCAGTGTTTGAAAATCTGCTACCACAGAAATACAGGAAAAAAAAAATCAAGCAACACTACAGAACAACCACGGAGCTTTATACAAACAGATGTCTCACCACATTGATGGGGAGGGCTTTGTAACTTTTGATGTCGACTGGGTGTCTTTGTTGGCTTGATAAACAAAATACAGTAGCTGAATATTTCACTTTTGTGCAAGTCTGTCAAACTGTGGTGAAGAAGGATTTGATTCCAAACATAATGGAGAGTTTGAGAGTTTGATACCATGTTTTCAGCTATTTGGCTCTGCCTGTTCCACTGGTTCATAAAGACAGTTTGACTATCTTGTTTACTTTCACTCCTACAAGCACATCCCAGGGTGCACTGAAGGCACATACAGTACTCCAGTGCCATCTAAAGACACTTACTGACTGTGAGACTTTTTTTTTTTTTTTTTTAAATCAACAGCGCTGTGCTAGACCTTACTTTGCAAAAAGTTTACGAATCTCATGGTTGTCACAGTTCCAGTGTAAAGTAGTTTAATGGTGAGATGCAGTACCACTTGGTAACTAGCAAGCAAAACAAACTTTGCTTATTTTATGTGCCATTTCAGTGGAGACTGGTCTGAAAAGCTTTACAAATGGAAGAAGGAAACAATTAAATAGTCAAGAAAAGGTAATGACACAAGGAAGACATTTCTTTTGCTCACTTGTTCACTTGTTAGCACACTGACTGACTAATTTTGTCTGACCAACAAAATGAAAAGCAACAAAATGAATCCAAATCCAATTATATTCAATTTACAATTATAAAGCTGAGAAAATTTACAAACGCCTACATTTGTAAAGCTGCATATAGAGAATGATCATCAAAATAAATAAAATTGTAATTGTTTTGCAACACGATATTACTGGCCTCTCAGAACTAGACACCTCTTTTGCTCTTCAACTCTTACCTGTTCAGCTTGGATTGGTAAACAGCAGTTTTAAGCTGCTGATATTGGATTGGTTATTGATAACTGAACTTATGTCACGTCCCAACCCCAGTGTTTGTTTATCCCTTCTAAATATACTGGTGATTCAACATGTAGAATTCAGTTGCTAAAAAATGTTGATATCAGATGTAGTTAACACTGAGGGGCAAATGGGGAGAGAGAGTGAAGGAGCGAGTGATCCTGTCACAGCTGTGTCAGCAGTCAAGCTTGGAGACAGGCCCATCCATTACGTGCTACCTGTCGACCAAAGGCAGCCAAGGCATGCTCTTCTTTCCCCTTATGAGGCAAATTGTGAGTTGAAGCTAGGGGTTATGTCCCTGCTTTTGCCTCTCTCTCATCCATTGCAGTCTATAGCACTCCACCACTCTCCAATTCACCCCCACCCTCCTCCTGCTGCCTCCACATCCCATCCCCATCCCCCTGTCTCTGCCTACTTTGCTTGCATAGGCCAGAGCTGATATGCATTATCGCTGGGCTTTTCGCTGAAAGCCAGTCACTTTGCATGTGTCCTCTGCCTGCATCAGCACATGAAGGGGAAGAAAAAAAGACTCCTGGGTCAACAGTGCATGTGCTGATGGAGGCAGGTGAAAGTGAGATGGACTATATCAGGCTTCGTAATAATGGTTATAGAGAAATAGTCTCTCAGGCCACTGCTGTCTACTTTCTCTAAGCTGTAACTCTCATGGCACAAACTCTGTTTCCTATCCATATTGTCGAGATGACTGGATGATTTTTCCCTGCTTTCTCTCGCCTTGTCTCTCGTATTTCCCTTTTCATTTCCCTCCCTCAGCTCCCACCACACTCAACTTTATGAATTTACCTAATTGACGCTGGTGAAGAGCAAGTGGGACTTTCAGTTATTGATTTGCTGTAGGCTTCAGTGTGGTTTAAAATACCAGTCAGTCTCTAGGGTAGATTCATGAAGCTTTCTACCTTGAGTCCCCTAGCACTGGGAAGCCAGCCTTTTCAATAGATTTCTTTATAATGTCATTGTGGAAAGCTAATGCTTTCACTATATGGAGGGCTCCACTCTCCCCAAGGAGCATTTGCCCCTTGACCACATATGTCATACCTTTAAAGCCATATTCTACAGCTTGCTTTTCTGATAATTCTCTTGACAAGGGACTCCAACCAGCAGTAAGTCAGCTGCAGCTTTATTTTGCTATGCCAGAGAATGTCACAGCAGGTTAATCATGCTATGGTGCCTCATGTAATGCCTGCTCTTTAACTACGCTGAGACAGAAGTTTACCATAAGAGAGACAAAGACATATAAGAAAGTAAGACTTATAAGAAAGTTTTAATTTCTTTAAACTTGGATCTTATTTGTGGCAGTGGCTTTGACTTATGTTGGCAACAACTCAACTACTGATAATCTGGTATCACTGCTAAGAAGAAGTCTGATAGCTGAAAACAGATCAGCAGTCAGACAGGTTTTACGCTAACCCTCTGTGTAATCTCACTTATAAAGAAAGCAAAGGTGAACGATAAACATCCATTACTGTCCTGGTTTCACTTTGACCTTCCAGACTTCCTGTTTTTATGGGCACAGTTTTATTAGATCGTTATAAATCGCTATCAACATTTTGGGTAGACCTTCACTTGGATGTACCTCCAAATGAAATGTATCTAAACCGTCTGTCCTTGACCCATCAAATCTTACTTTACAGTGTCACTATGACATTGACATGGTCACAGTCGCAAAGTAATTATATTAAAACCAGTGGAAATGATGATTAAGTCTGTATACACAAGTTGCATTATGCTGGAATTTTATTCAAAGAAACAGAAACTGGAGCAAGACTGTGTAACCATGACTAAGAAAGTGCCAAATAAAGAGTGCGAGTTCTTGTTCACAGCCTCTTCCTCGAACGCCTGTCGCTTGAAAAAGAGCCACAGGTCTCGTCTTTCTCTGTTCACTTTCTCAGGGAGCACCATCATCATAATGAAGGTGTGTAATAGAACATGACACCATAATTATATTCTCTCAGTTAAGAGGCAGTGTTTACAACAAGCACAAGGCTGCCTTTATTTTCTCCCTCCTTACACATACTCGCTCTCTCTTTGTCTCGCTCTCTCGTCTGCCCCGACTTTGCTTCATATCATGAGCCATTTAATTGCGTTAGAAAAAATGCTTGATGAAAAAAATGAAAAAAATTAAATTGCTTTAAATTGCCTGTCACAGATTGTGTGGAGTCGTCATAGGGCAATAAGACTTGTGCATCGTGTTGGGTGCTGGGTAAGCAAGATTAATGTGTCTGCTGCAAATTTTTGAATGCCCTGTGATTCTACGCTCAAAGAATTGCCTGGGATAACATTTTGAATCAGAACAATTAGCTATTAAATTTATCTATTGCTTTTATTGAACACAGGACCATGAGGGTAGAGACAGGGACACACAGAGTCCCACAAATGCATTCATCAATACATATTGGATCTGGCCAGCTAATGGCCCTTTTAGTGCATATGTGCTGTTACACAGAACAGGCATAGTTGGCATTTTAGTCTAATCTAGATTTGGCAGTGACCTCGTAGATTACTCCTTACTCCTTATCTTTACCTCTACCCCTGTACCTCTGACTACCTCTCCCACCTTCTCCTCTTGTTTTTGTTTTTTTTTTTTCCCTAACGAGGGATATGAGCGACACGACAAAGCACCCTATCATGTCCGTTGAGCCGAAGACTTCCACAGCAACCCAGAAAGAGCCCCAGGGGTGCAATTAAAAGTGAGAGAGGAGAATGTCAGCCGGGAGGTGAGCAATGGAGATGCAAAGGGGTGAGGGAGAGAGGAGCATGGAGGGAGAGGAGGAGGGTTCAGCACTGGTCTCACAGGTAATGTGGTCATGTTACAATTCACAGAGGAGGCCCGTGAAGGCTGTTAATGTGTGAACGTGTCATCTGCAGGTAGTTCGACCATTTCTGCTCTTTCTGACCTCTTTGCCTCCTCTTCCTCTCACTTCCTTCTCACCTCATCTCAACCTGAGTTTATTAAGAAGACACAGACTCAGAGTAGGTGTCATTCGCAATCCATGCTATGCTGCTTGCTGGAAGTATTTACAAGTGTTAATTGGGAAACCATGCGCTCAAACGAATTCTAGTGCTCTCAATTTGTCTTATTACTCATGTAGGTCAGTGGTTCACAACCTAGTTCCTAATGGTAAATTATCAAAAACTGGATAGTGGGGTAAACAATTTCTCGCCAAATGTATAAACGCAACATTTCTGTGTCCCTTCTTCTTGTAGCAAAATGGATACAGATGCGACCAAACAGACAAAAAATCCTTCAGAATCCTGTCAATATATATTGATCTTGTATTTAGCTGAGAAACACTGTCTAGACACAGTGCTGCATTGTTTTGAAAGTAACTTCACCGTACTCCAATATGATACACAGATGCACATGCCTCACAGATTAAGGAAATTGATCACTAAAAGGAGATTTCAGACAGATTGGGGATATTACCACAAAGGAAATAAAAATAATGCCTATGAATAGAGGACGGAAAAATCATCATAATAAAACTTTGGCAAATAAACAGCTTAAAATCCCCAGTCAAATTGGAATGCAAAGCTGAACCAAACTGAATGTCAGCAGTCTAGAGCAAAACACCAGAGTCCTTTAGTCAAAATTAGGATTCAACCTTCAACACTTGGATAACACCAAGATTTAGTTAACCCTTACTGATTCTAAATAGCATATTAAGTTTCACTCCAAGACGTTACTAGCATTTCTTACTCATACTAATATTTAACTGATATTGTGGGATGTTTATCAGCCAACTCTTACATATCTTAGGAAATATTGAGAAATAAACATAATTTTCTATCTCTTTTCTTCACAAAAAGGACACATAAGGATTGGTATGAAATCCTCAAATTGGGTACAATATATTTAGTAAATAAATTTCCTGATGATACATAAAAAACCTTAAAACTGTACCTTTCACTGAGTACTAATAATCCAAACAAATTAGCTCATACTATTCCTGTCAGAGACAGGGGTGTGCCCAGAGCATTCATCCTGGTGCGACGCTCCAGAGCTCACTGCAAACACATTACCTTGCTCCGCTGCCCAAATGCATACCAAATAACCAATATAAATCATACAATCTGGGCCAAGTCAATGAGAGCCCACTATGTTCCCTGTTTTCTACTTATTGCTAGTGTCCCATCATTCAGTAGCACTAACATCACTCAGTCCAAAGCTCTCTCAACCATTGTTGAAGTGGCCCAGTTTAAAACCCACAGAGGGCTTCTGAAGTAACCCTTCCTCTATTCCACTTGATTTTATGTCTCCACTGTCTGGACTAAATTGTGAGTTGCAAGCGATTCTTATACTGTTCACTCTTTCAGTTTACTCCTTTTTCTTTCTTCCTTTTGTGACTGGCAGAAAACAAAGATGGGGTTCTATGAACTTATGGTGTTTATGGATCTATTTGCCAGTGAGCAAAATGGCAGTTGAAGGGGCTCCTCTCTCAGCATAAATTTATATAGTCCCTCTTCTCCTGTCATTCCTGGTTCTCTTAGTTTATTAGGGAAGCATCATTTCACTTCAGCTCTAGTGCCAAATAATGTCTTTCAGCTCCTGAAATATGGTTTTGAACTGTGTCATCATAAACAACAGAGACTCGCTTTTTAGCAAGCAGTTTCTGATTCCACTTTTCAGAATTAATTGACTAAATGGGAGCTTAAAGTCATTATCTCCCCTTACCAGTTCTCCAATCCTGCGCTAGGGGCTAATAAATGGAGGTCTGATTTCGCTAAATGTCCTCTTGCAAAGATTAATAATGCCTAGGACCCTGGTGGCAAACAGATGTGGTCATCCTTGCTCAATTGCAGAACAAATGGGCACAAGACATCCTTGCACACAAAGAGCAAAGAAATAATATCTTAATGGCACTCATCTGATGACATGTTGGTAGGTGAGACATCCTTGGTTGTGTGCCTTTTTTGTGTGTTTACAAGAGCACATTTTGTCACAAGCAGCCGTGTAGTCTAACACAGCTCTCTTGTGAGGGACTGACAATGACAGAGAGGGGGAGGGATGGGAGGATGGGGGAGATTCAATGAAGGGGTCTGCTGGCTTCCTGCTTTCCCTACTGTGGCCTTTATGGTAATACACTAGTGGATATGGGAGCCTCCCTATCTATGCAAATCAGTGTTTGCTTCTCAAGTGTTTTGTGTGCCATGAGCAGTCAAGCACAAGAGTGTTTTTCAACATTTAGCCCCATGCAGACCGAAGCAAAAGGCCAAAAGCTGCATCAATGTAGGAATAATATTCACAATATATCTGGTAATTAAAAGCTGTTACTTCTATATCAGTAATGCTGTTTACCTTTTAATAACCTTGTCCTACCAGGATATTAGATCACATTGCAACCACTGCGATTAAATGAATAGTGTGTCTGTAGAAACAGATGCATTGATTGAAGTACACAAAGGTCAAACTTGGTGCAGTGAATTGAAAATCAGTGAAGGAGTTGTGTTCCCACGTTTATCTCAGCCTCCCCGTTGTGACAATTACATGAAAGGAACGACGTGGAAGCACATTTCCATTCAGGCTTATATCGACAGTAACAGCAGGTCAGCAGCAAGACAGCTACAAACGCAACTGTCACACAACACTAAATAATACATGGAGCTAAAACAAAGACATCGCACACCTAAATTATGGCCCTAATAAAAGACTGCACAGAGAAAATGTGTTTTCCCCACGACTAAGAGTAATGACCTTTCCTAGAAGTCTTCCATAAAATAACACAGAGACAGTTAGGAGCACCTGTTTTTACATTATTAATAGTGGAGGCTTCACACACACTCAAAGGTTAGAGACATGCACTGATACTGTGGCTTTTGACTGCTCTTAAATTGAACAAAATTCCTCACACTGCACCCAAATAAAACTACTAAGGCATTTCAGCATTAAGAAAGCCATTTTTCACAGACGGGTCTTCTGCCAGGGTATCAGCCCACCCTTGGGATAAAAAACAAATGAAAATAATATGAATTGTATGAATACCACCCAAGAATAAAGCCACACAATTTGTAAAGGCACCTGAAATCAAATACATTGTATAAATACATATTGTGTTACCAATGCTCCTCAAGAAATGAAAGAGGGATATTTGGTGGCTTTTCATTTAAACAGATCCGGCAGTGTTGCTGTGAAAATAAAGGTCCTTCCTTACAGTTCTGAATCCGGTCATGTCAAAAGGGATCCAGGAGTCTTCTGAGAGGAGCAGATGGTCACGATCATCTCTGACCTTAACTCTGTTTATTATTCATGTTTATTTACTTCAGCTAGTTATCCCTCATGACTTAAATGAATGTTGTGATAGGATGAATGGATGACTCTAATGAACAAAGAAGCTTGATTGATCCAAGTTAGTATTTGATTCCCAAGAGTTGCAGAGACACACGTTTGAATATGCTGGGATGGCAGTGGAGCACCTTTTGAACTCTGCTGTACACACATCTTTAATCACACTCACCTTTTCTCGTGGCTGGTGTGACTTCCAGCTTATTTGTAATTACCAAGCTCCTCAGGAGGGTTGGCTTAACAACAGACCAGGCCATAGGTCACAGAAAGACACCGTAGCTGGCCATATGGGCATCGGGCCTAAGGGTAGAGTGTGGGTGGACATGGGGCAGTTCCCAGTATGGTCAGAGTAGGAGATTGAATTATTTGGAGACAGGAGACAGCCTTATCGAGGAGCAACCACATTGCACTCACGTTTTCACCCCAGTTTCTATTTCCCATTTCACACCTGGACTATTGCCAGATAGGATATGTTCAGCCACCTCGTTTTACCCACAGATTCACAATCACCAGCCACCAGTCAAAAGCGGTTATAGTGTGTTATCTATCACCACCTTACCACCCGTGGCAACATACCTTCTATCCCACAAACCCTCTCCTGCCTCTCCCTTCCCTCCCCTGTTTTCACCAGCACAGTAACAGCATGGTGTTATTACAGATAAACAATCAATACTACATTAACGTGTCCGTTGAGGCTACCAGGAGTTAAACAGGCAGACGAGGAAAATAATTCAACCCGGTGTCAATGTCATCGGTGGACTCCAAGCAATTAATGTTGCTTACCAACTCAGAAAAAAAGAAGGAAAATTTTATTTATATTTATATATATATATATATATATATATATATCAAACACTGTGTTATATATGTATATATTCCCTCTTTCCTTTGTGTTTGAGGTCACTAGATACATTTATTTTCCTTCCTCTCCTCACTGGTTACAGAATGAAACCCCACTGCATTAAAGAAGTAATACCTTACTTTATAGCAAAGGTGACCATGAATATTGGAGAGCAGGGACCCATACGATCGATTTAGAGTGAGGAATGGAAATTTTAACATGTTTTCCAGCCGGGCATTTTAACTCAGGAGTACTGGACCCTCTCTTTTGATGATTGCTTCCAATCCAACCTACTACTCTATTTCAAAATTCTGATGACGTCTTTATTTAAGGTAAGGGCAGTGAGTGTGGCAAACTCTTGTGTACTACTGATGGCCGTGTGGTCCAGTTTCTCTTTGCAAAGCTTGGATGCAGCAAATTTGCATTTACATTCCTAACTCTGCTACTGAAAAAAAGCACTTTTTTTCAGAACCTCTGTTAAAATGAAAACAAAGGCCTTCTTATGAGGAGGCCCAACAAATAGTCCCTGCATCTTTCAGACAGGAATTAAATACTCGTCAATCCACCCTCATTCATTAGCTCCCACGCCTCACAACCCTAACACCATACGGTGATATGAAATACCCTGCTCACAATCAGACTTGTTTTCACACCTCATGAGGACATAAAAGTAACTTAACATTCATGTCCTGGAGATCTGTGCAATTGTTAACCGTAACCACTACCTGCCTAACCCTAACCCTTGTCCTACTTTAACCTAACCCTAACCTCTCTCTAACCTTAACCCAAGTCGTCTCTTTAACATTCATAGTAGAGATTTGAATTTGGTCCCCACAAAGAAGTGAAGTCCCCACATGTGTAAACAGGTTTCAGCCCCCACAATGTAGCAAAAACATACACATACACACACACACACACAAAATAAAGGAGTTGGACTTGGCTGAATGATTGTGGAGACTGTTTACTAATACTGCTGCTCACTCTGCTTTATTACAGAGTGCCAGGCTTTCCATTACTGCAAGGGGAGAGAGAAAGGGGCAAAGGAGCAGAGGAGGTGGGAGAAGACAGAACAAAAAAGAGAGAGAAAGAGAGACTGCCAACGTCAGATTAAAAGAAGAAAAAAAGAATGGCTCAGTTGATTTACACCTTCATTACTCTCCCCTAACTCTGCTTATTGCAAATCATGATGCTGCTTTATGAGCTGAATCCTCTATTACGACAAGGCCGGGAAGACAGTGCTTTAGTCCATAAAGCAACCGTACAGTAACCGCCAGCAGGCAGCACCCATCCCACTCATCCTAACACCCAGCTGCCACAGGGGAAGGGAAGCAAGACAGAGACCGAGCCCCTACCAAATCTTGTTCCAGTGCACAAACCCTGTGCTCGCTTGTTTGCTTGCTTGCTGTCCCTTTCCTGGCCATGTGCCCATGGACAACGCACACAGATTTCTTGGAGCCAGATACCAAGGAAATATGTCTTAGTGTGTGCAACGCACTGGCCTCCGGTCGAGGCAGATGGCTGCCCAAACTGAGCCTGGTTCTGCTGGAGGTTTTTTCTTCCGTTAAAGGGAGCTTTTCCTCTCCACTGTCACCAAGTGCTGCTCATAAGGGATTTGTTGGGTTTTTTTGTTTTTGTAAAGTGCCTTGTGATGATTGTATTGTGATTTGCCGCTATACAAATACAACTGAATTGAAATTGAATTGAATGCTTTGTGCATATGTTGGGAAGGAACACACAGTAAGTGTTTAATGTTAACAGCAATATTTAACTCAGCAAACTTGTGGAGCATTGAAGGTGTGTGTTTACCATTTCTCCATCACCAACTGAAGAGGTGCTAGTAATGTATTTACTCAAAGAGCTTCAGGGAGTATGTGTGTATTTAGATAGAGTAAAGACTGTATTTTTTTTTTTTACTTTTATTTATTGAACCAGTGAGGTCTTTGGGTCATACTTGCTCTTTTTCTTGCAGTGAATGAATTTGTGTGTGGTGAACAAGCCCAAGAAGAAAACGTCTGGGTGCACGACCTAATAAATCAGCAGATAGGTTGAGGCGTGTAGGTGAGCATGGGTGTCAGTGTGCTGATGTAAACAGGGCACGGGTGCATGAGACACACTGGATGGAGGTTGGTTATGTGTATGTAACATGCTGCTCCAGCCTGGCCTGTCTGACTCCCATCTGGAGCAGGGTTGACAGAAAAGTTGACAGATGCTTCACCAGTGTCCATTATTTATGAGACTGAGGAGATCCACACTCCATTTCACAATTGTCTGCTTCTGGTACTGTAGTAGGTCGAGTTCCGACATTGTAGTTTGTGTGTGGGTCCTCACATGCACACACACACAAATACACTTCCTTTTGTTTGTGTGGGAGGTGGATGAGTGGGTAGCTGAATGTAGAGGTCCAGTTTTTTGCTCAACTGCATGTGTGTGTGTGCTTATTCATTTGTGTTTGTACATTCACTCCAGTGTATGCCCAATCCAAATAACCACTCCACCTTCCTCTGTGAGTCTAACCCTTGACCTCTGGAGTGTCACTAAATCCCTGCTATACAGGCAACCCTTCAGCTCCTGCATCGAGGACCATACAACAGCAGACTTTAGCTCCTTCAAAACCCACTTAGAGGCTTATGTTTGGGAGGCCCAACCATTGGATTGAATTAAAGCTATGATTAATTGAATCTAGTGTTGAGTATCTTGACTGACTGATGTCTCGTAGGAACAAACGTCTAGACACAATGCTTCAGAATAAAGCTATATTCGTTAATTCACTGACATCACAGTTACACTGTGCCTGAGGCATTCATGGTTTCCTCTAATATTATTGCTCCGAGTGCTGCTTTAAGCCCGATACCACCAACAGAACTGCTGCTGCTAAGAACGCCAATGTTAATTAGAGGCATAGTATAATTAATACAAATGGAATGTTTAATGCAATTTTTCCATTTCAAAGAAATTGCGCTGGCATCTTTCCCAACAACAAATTCAACTCCTTTGCATTGTCCTCAGGCAAACAATAACACAAGTTTGCCATTGCCTTCATTAGATCAAACTCAATTATTTCAAAATGCTTGCAGCTCTTTTAACACAGGGGTGGACTCTGCGGCTGCCTGCTCTGGCAATCTAACGGTCCTCAGGTCCTGACCTATTTGTCTTTGACAGACAGCTGCGTCAAACAGTAATTGGAGGCCTTTGAAACCTGTACACATCCATTTTCAGTTATTCATGTCAAAACAGTGTTCAGCTGTTAGGGGTCTCAAACAATGACCTTTTCTCAAAGGGGACAGGTTTCCCCTACTGTCTGAGTGACGGCCTGGGTATTATTCAGCCCCATACTGTAGCATGCTGTTATTACTGTGTGTCCCACGTTGCTGCAAAAAGCTTGTATTGTGTCCTTCCCTGAGGAATATATGGTCCCATAATGGCACAGGTGGTTTGATTCAGCAGGTAGTTTGTGCAGAGGTCTTTATATTTCTCTTGTTCACAATGAACCATCCTAATGTTTTGAGGGGTAGCAGAACAATGACAGAAACCTCTCTTTTTTTACTCCGGGGATTGAAAGTAAATAGGACCTTTGCTGATGTGTTTGCCTGTTCATTTACAGCACCTCAGAATACAACCTGCACATTGAACATCTACAAAAAAAAAAACTCACAAAGGCATTCTGCAGGACAATAGCACAGTGAAGGGAACAGTCGCACAATGGAGTCCAGATATCATTCACAACATAGACAGGAGACCATTATCCACAGAAGGACGGGCCCATCTGAAGGTGACAGGTTTGGGAGACAGAAATGCAAAAAGCTTATATTGTGTGTGGCGCTGCCACCAAGACAACAGTCTCCCTGAAGCCTAACCTATAAGGACAGGTTTTTGCAGCGCCAATGCCCGCTGGGTTGAAGTGTTACACGTCATCTGCAATACCCTGGATCATTACTCCTGGAAGCTGTTAGAGGGGAAAATCACATCACTCTGCCTTCACTACTGCCAAGAAAAATTGACACGCTAAAAGTCACACAAAGACACACCTCAATATGCACACACACGCACAAAGGCCCACAAACAGCCTCACTGTCACCCTTCTTCACTTGCAAACAAACACACACATGTAATTGCACACTCACAATCTATCACATACTGTCAGTTGTATCTGGAGATTTAACATACCAAGTGCCATACCAGCAGCGTCCTACCAGCCAGTGTTGCCTGAAGCTGACAGCTCTCACAGCGGCTGCCTTGCAGGAGTAAAGTAAGCATCATTATCGCCTTCTCTCACCCTACCTCTGTCTACTTGGAACAAGCATAACACTCTTTCAAAGTCTCCCTTTTTTTATCCACCACCCGACCCTTTCCCTTCACTGCCTTCTGTCTTCATTGTACTCAGGCAGTAATTCTCCTTGTCTTGAGCCTGGACTCTCTGATCTCCTATTACCCTCTCGTCATCCGACAGTCAATAGTACACCCCACGAACACCCCCCACCTCCTTGCTTTTACAAAAGTCTCAAAAGTCAGACAGACAATGTCCCGTCCCCCCCACCCTCCCGGCTACTTCATGCACTTGCTCGTCTTCCATACACTTATTAACTGGCTGTCATGTTCAGCAGCCTTCCCCCAGACAGTGTTTAGCGTTCCTCAGTCCACTTACTGCAGCCAGAGTTAAGCCTCTGGGCTTTGCACAGACAGGAATCCAACTAGAGGGGAAAGACAGGACCTGAGGACATGATCTGTCTGCTGCACTCACACTCTTCTTCTCGCACCAGCTACCTTAAGGCAGGGCTGAAACACACATGTCGTACAAGACATTACTTCCAGGAAGGTTTTTATTATGTCCTGTAGGATAATAGCAATACTATCTTTACTAGTTACATACTTTTACTACATATATACTTTCTCCCTACCTGGCATAAAATCTTTATAAACAACCTGATCTCAAGATGTAATGTTTCCTCTACCATGGAAGTTGTACTGTCACCCATGTTAGTTACTCTGTATGTCAGCAGGGTGTCAGAGTAACTCATGAACAAATTTCCATGAAATTTGGTGGCGAGATCAGCCTTGAGCCAAGGAGCAGTTGATTAAATTTTGATAGTGATCTGGATCTGTGATTTCCACTATTAGATGATTATTGTTTTCCCCACACATATTGGATATAGGGATTTAATTCTGAACCCAATCCACAGCCTAATGGTACGCTTGCAGGGTCAAGAAATCGATTTCACCTCTGATTTAAGAATGAAGAAATGTTCAGTGTCCTTGAAGGTGGCTTATTTCTAGTTTTTGCTCATATTATAGATGACACCCAAACAGAATTCAGCTCCCTGGCTCAACTCACTATTGTGTAGTAGCAATAGTAGTACTGTATTTGTCACCTGCCCCTTCCTTCTTCACCCCCCCCCCCCCCCCCCCCCCAGGGCAAATGGTGTAAGAAATGAGACATGGCTGGTGGATAGACTTTCATGCCCCTGCTTTACCAGTGTCATTTCCACAACTCTGAAATTGCGCCATGGTCTACAGGGCTTTGTTGTAAATCACTATCTCCCACTGTCAGACTGCAGTCTGCTGTGCACTGTGGATTCCGAGCTTTCTGCTGCCTCCTGGGTGACTAATATATCTTGTTAAATTGCGCTGAGAAGCGCGCGGAGAACTGTACACCTTCTTTCTTTGTACTATGTTTGTTTGCTTGAATTTGTGCCTGTGTGCATTTGTGTGTGCCTACTTCAAAATGTGTGTCAGTCTGTGTCTACATTTCATGACTGAATAGGTAGGCGGAGATGTTACTTTTGCAAATATGTCCACTAAACTCCACAAGTCTGTCAGGCTCTGTTAGTAATTCAGTTAGATTGCTATTCGGCCAGCTTCCACTCACCACCACCACAGTATCGGAGTTGTGAAGCTATCTCTCAGCTACTTCATAATTAGAAAAGCTGTGGAGCCAAGCCACAGTTTGAGGGGGAAGATGAATAAAAAAAAGCTGTTGGCAGACTGCATTATTCAACATTGGCAGAATTGTATTCTGCTTCCCACCCCAAAGACATGGATATAAGTGATTTCATAGCAATGTCTGTCCTAGTGTGTCATGCTGTATAAAGCTGGACTCCTCTCTTATCACCAGTTCTTAAGCCATGTACTGTATATTATCATCTTCATGCATCCAGTATACATACACAGCACATACACTCACCATGTCTCTGTCCAACCACTCTGATAATAGATTTATGAGTATATTTCTGTGTAATTGCTGTACTCCTGCACAAAGCAGAGAGAGATAATTACCTATTGTTAAGTGAGGTGTAAATTGTCTGATCCATGTGCATTTATCTTGTCAGTGCACAGGGAGCAAAACAGGCCATTTGGGGGATTTAGGCAGACTCTACAGTGACGTTCTTACACTTCTGCCCACTGTCCAGCTCTCAAATCCCTTTTGTTGAAAGAAACAGCGTTGCTGGGACTTAACCACATCCTGTCTAATTTTGATGTCTTTCCTAGTCAAACCAAATTCAATCTGGAACTCTGGTTGCTCTTCACAGGGAGGTGGCCTCAGCCCAAAGTAGATTTAAGTAGAAACAGGCATCACAGTATCTGCTTCTGTGTGATGGTGAGTGAGAAATACGTCATACAATATTGTGGTTTCTCTGAAATTATGCTTCTTACTTCTCCATTAATAGGCGTCTCTAAAGGGAATCTGATTCATTAGAAAGGGGCTGTTATGAAGTCGCCATTTGCCTGCATGAAATTTGCTCTAATGGTCACAAGTAGCCTCAATAAACAAAAGCTACAGTGTCAAGGTGGGGATCTCATATCTGGCAGTCTTAATTAAATGAGTCTGTCCTAAAGACCAGGGGAAGAAAACTAAAGTAAAGAAGCCCAGTTGACTGACACTGAAAGTCGCATCTCAAGATGAGCATTTAACACAAGAAAATCTTAGGAGGAATCCCGGAGCACTCAGAGTACAAACAACGTCATGATTTATTATCACATCATACAGACCATGACTAATGCACTCAAACAATCAAGGTGCATCTAGTGAACTACAAGGCCCAGAGGTGCTCTCTGCCACAGACTTCAAACATTTGTAAATGAAGCACACAAGCATTAGAGCGACTTGCTGTGCATGCAGGCTCAACAAATATCCACAAGTATCTGAACACATACACAGAAAAGGAAAGAAGGCCATAGACATTCCCATAGGGGATTCAAGTGTGCTTTAGCACTAACAGTGGCCACTGGGACATGATTTTATTAGCTCCAGATGCTGCTGTACAGAGGACTTGAAACATTCAATATTATGAACAGGACACATCAAAATGATGCTGCCCATCTGGAGCACAAATAATGTAATCAGCTCGGGTCACCGGTCATCATCATCTGGCCATCGGGTAAAACCACCATCCTGTGATGTCACCGCTCACAGGGACAGGCTGGAGCCGACCGGCAGACTGAGACTCAAGCTTTTTGGAAAATCCTTTAAGCTTCTGCACATGACCCACAAACTCAAGATGTATGGCAGAGGAGAAAGATGAAATGTGATGCACTGTCTATTGTAATATGAGTTCTGGTTTTAAAATATATATATATGTCTCTGATGTCCATCCTGCTCCCCATCAAGCCAGTTCTGCAATATGAGTTTGAACATTTTCATATTAAGTGACCACAGCTTGGACCACAAACACATTTACAGTATGTGCTGTATGTTCCCTACGCGTGCACATAGTAACTCTATTTGCAGAGCCTTTTAAATATTCAGTACCTGCCGTGTTTTCTCTATGACTTTGATCAGCCACAGATTCTACTCTGTCCCTTTCATCTATGAACTTCAAACCAGCCTGTGAAAAACCTGGACCACAAAACCTGTTCTGGTTCAGACCATCTTATTTCACCAACCTGCACTCTACAACATAAAACAAGTAGGAAGTTGTTATACATGAAGTTAAGTTACTCTCTACTCTTTACACATGCAGATTGTTTTTTGTTTTATTGTTTTGTTTTTTTCAGGATCTCCATCATTGCCCAATCACTCCAGATAAGCAGGAGTCTTTGATTGTAATTAAAAAAATATGTGTGCAGAGGAGTGATTATTGTGGAACAGTCCCTGGGTAGCTAGTCAACTCCCTCAAACAACTTCTTTACTACCTCCAGGCATGTTACCTCAGGCTTACATTGAGCCAGCGCAATAACTAACATGGAGCAATCTACAGGCAACAGGAAAGCCAGTAAAACTTTCTCAGGCACTAAATTCAGTTTTCAGGAGTGCACAGGACTGTTAGATTCACTGCACCTCTCCCCTTCACTTTATTAATACCTGCAACTTTTGAGTAAAGAAGTTCATTCGTTTATACCACTGCCTGCATAATTCAACAATCACATTAAATATTCACAGCCACATCACTGCTCTGATCTTGTTGTCAATAACGTTGGAGGACATGCTGTTTTAGTCAACTCCAGGAGTGCTCTTCTAAAATAAAAAAAAAGGGGGATGGATAGGTGGGGGTGTGGGGGGGGGGTGCTTTTAATTATTCTCAAACAGCAAGTACAAAAAAAGGCAGCAGAGCACCACAGTGCGACTCCAAGCAACTACAGATAAACAGTCAGCCGCCTTTATCAGAGTATGCTGTCCCACCTGCATCGATTCGTATCCCGTGGATTTGCCACTAGCTGCAGCAAGAGCATCGGAAGAGTGGGGTTATGGTGGGGGGGGTGAGGGGTGGGAGGGGATAGCTTCACGGATAGATTCAAGCAAGCTTTAGAATGACTTTCAAGTTTCATCCAAACAAGGTAAAGATGCGTTTGCAGTCCAGGCCTGTTAGGATCGCGGCGGGGCAAATGTACTGCGTCTCTCGGGACCAGATAGACACGTTTCCACATCGACAAATGAATGAAAATTACGCACAGAGCAATTTCAGAAAATACAAAACCTCATAAACCCGCCGATCATCCGCTGAGCCTCGCTATTAAGTTAGATGAATAGGCTGTGAGTGTGAATATCAATAACTTCCGATTCAAACTCGTTTTCAATTCAAAGCCCCAAGTTATTCCACTAATTACGCAACAGCAGATATGGATTTTACTGCGCGAGCTGTTCCATTAGTCTGTGGAAGAGGAGATGAAGCCTTTAGAAACAACAATTTCGCTTTGGTAATTAGTGCTCGGGCGGCGCACAGTAACCCAGCTCGGGCACTCCTTCACAGGCTACCAACACTGCACAAGTCACTGCTCTGTGTTCGAGCGAATAGCCTGTGTCGCAAATGAGACAATTACCACAGCGGATTGAAGTTGTAAGCAAAGCCGCGCTCACCTGATAATGAAGTTTATTCTAGCAGGAAATTTTCCAAAGCTTGTGAAAGCGCAGACCGGAGCCAAGCGTATCCGTTCACTGCAGCTTTTGTTACCCGTTGTTCCACCTCAACTGCGCGTCTCAGTCGCGCTGCATCACTTCTTGCTGTAGATGTCAGGGAGGCTGAGGGGACTGAACCCTCCCATTGGCTGCCATTCACAAGTCCCCAGCACAACTCGGCGCAAAAGGAGAAAGGAAGTAAAATAAATAAATAAATAAATAAAAACCACAACCACGATCCACGAAAAACAAGGGACGGGGGATTAGATCTGCGGTCGCGCTGCGCTGTGGACAAGCGATCAAGTTTTAATAATAAGAGCCAAATGTTTCTGTCCACGCGTTATCTTTACACTACACATCTCAAAGTTGCATGGGCTCGAGTGTAGGTTTTTACCAATCAATACATTTGTATTTTCTGTAAATTAAAAAAAAAAAGTTAGACTTGCCCCTTCATATAAAAGATTATCAGCCTAAGACTGTGTATGATTACAATACCTAATAAAATTCAAAAACCTTGAACTGAGTAAATAGATAAATGCACCAGTAATTACAATACCAGGACAAATGAACACGATTTCAGTAGTGTCATGTTACCATTGCTGCCTACAGCTCTGTCTTTGTTTCCAGTAGTCTACATTTTCAAGACACTTTCTAGTGGTATTACTTTTTTTTCCCCTTGCTACTTACAACACTTGGAAACGTAGTTCAGGTGTACTTGTACAGTGTCTGTCAGCTATTTAAGCTCTAAATGAATAATGCTGCTGCCTTGTATTGTGTTACTGCAGCTAATAGATCCCTTTGTTTCCACTTCTAAAACCTTCTAATGTTACTAATAATACTAATGTTGTAATGTCTTAAAATCACTATTTTGTGGTCCATTGCTAGGGTTGTAATTTTCAAGTGAAAAGTTAATCTGTTTTAGGTGGTTCGTTTATGTCTAGGGCTGCTAATAATGTCAGATTCCTTTTTGGAAAAGGTTAGATGGAAATCAGATTACAGACCAAGCCTTTAAACTGAGGGATTTTAGAGTAATCAAACTAATGCAGCTCCTAAATGCTTTATCCAATGCCCTGCCTTTGACCAGATTACAGACTGTAATCTGTTATATTTTATTTGTGTGTGCGCATGTACATGTGATATACATGTAATGTCATACTGCCACCTCATACTGTGCTTACATATATATATTATGAGGAAAAATAGCATGGAAAAATGTTATGTTCCTGAAGCTCAGATGTTAACTAGGGGCAACTGTTCCATCAAAAACTAGGTGAGGTTATTTCACTTGGGCCATGAACTTTTGATGGTGTGACCTTTTAAAAACTGAGATACATATCAGGAAGAAGCTCATTCTCAATAAAGTTCAGATGCAATAAGGCAGTTGGCTTGACTCTTTGTAGCTATGCAGCTTTTTTTTTTTCACAGCTGAGGTTTTGAAAACACTGAAATCCTACTTTCTTGAAAAATAAATAAACAAATAAACAAACAGTTTAAATATGGACACTGACGTTTTTGACAACCTGCAGTATGGTGCATATGTCTTTTCTCATACATTGCACAGGTGCATTTCAAGTTGTCTCTGTTTACCTGAAAGCTATAGGTTACTGATACAGATCTGCTTAAAAATCGTTGGTCCAAACCTTAAATCAAACAATTTGCTGCTGGAAAGTAGTGTTACATCAGACATTTTTTTTTTCTTTTTCAAAAAATATCAGCCTTACCATCAATCAGAAGCTTTAAAATCCTATAAGTGAGATTGACCCATTGCAGGACTCTGTTAGTCTTCTGTCTGGTAAGTGCTAAATAAACTTTTGGGTTCTAAGTAGTCCTGAGTAGACCTTTAAGGGGCAATAAATGTAAACGTGTCTAATTAATACTGATTGGACTGGAGCTACTAATTCGCTCAGCTCTACCGCAATAATATATGTTATATTTGTTTTTGTTGCTTGTTTATGAAACAGTATATCATTTGGGGTGCAATTAAAATATTCTGATAATTACAGTGATGAAGTATATGGTTTTCAGACAATGGTGAATATTTCTAAATGTGTGTTTTTGTAAGTGCACTCAACTGACAAACACAGTGATGTGCATCACCAGTAAATGTGCAATATAATAAGTGATATTAACATTGATATTAACATTAACAGCAAAGTGAAGAAAAGGGTAAACTGCAAAACACTTCTGGTTTCAATGCACAGACAAAAGGTGGTCTAACTTAGACATATTACAACATATTTTTACAATGCATTTTGGTGAATTGCATGGAATATTGCAAATGATATTTCTCTATGTTATCGCAATACTTAATCATAATATGTAATAACCTCATGTTAGTAAATGGACATTTGTATGTATGAGCCCAACCTCTTCAAGCCAGTATCAACCTTCAAGAGGAATGCAGTCTAGTCAGAATGTAAATATCAGCATAAAATAGAGATATCATGGTTTGTCCAAACATATGATTTTGGTAAGGTCAAGGTATGACACAAACACAAACTGTGATCTCTTGACATCACAGTTAAATTAAGTTATGATCACAATGACACAAAGTTTCTTTATGTGATTTTACATTCATATATAATATGTATAATATCTATGTATTGGAAATAATATGTCCGAAAAGTTAAAAAGGGCCTTAACAATGAAATTCTCAACACATTGTCTGTCTCATAATTTTTAAAGCACATGACCAGAACCACAAAACATATTTCGTGTGTAATAGAGATGTGGTGCAATAGGAATTTGAAAGTCTGCATGTGTTTACGGTTGTATGTTTTGAAAAATTCCTTTTTTTTTTCCAAGCCCAAGACCCCACACTGTACATGTGTTACCACCCATGCAGTGTTTGTCTCATGATGACCACTGACTGCTGTTAGATTCATGAGTTTAATCCCTGGAAGCACTCCAAACATCCACTTTGCTGCTGTCCTGTCCTCTCAACCAAACATCAAACTCTTGCCTATAGCACAAAATGCAGTAAGCCAAAGGGATGTCTGCATTTGGCATCATGTTCTATCAGGGGATCAGCCTGAGATGAATGACCGCTGCCCTTGACTGCATCATTGCCACTGAATGAGCTTACATTGCCTCAGTATTTTCTGCAGTTTATTTAACAGCCTGCCTCTGTAAACATATCACAACAGTAAAAGTGGTCTGTGAACACCAATTTTGTCCCTAAATAACTCCTGCTAATATTAAATGCAGAAATGCTGTGTTAGTCTCCATTTGCAAAATGGACACTAACAAATAACATTGCAGTGATATTCAATAATTAGGCAGTAATGTTTTAATTTTATTCTAAATCATCTTTAATGCTGGTTTTGTGAAAGGCAAGCTTCTATTAAAGGAAAAGTGTGATATTTGAATAGGAGGCCTGGATATTCATCCTCATCCACCATGTGTTAGTTCACGGAAAAATGACATTTATAGGGCATGGAGTTAGACAGGGGATGTAGCATGCAACCTCAGTACAAATTTGTACTCCTATTAATCCTGACAGCTGAGATACTTCAGAATGTGTCTGAGAAAGAAATTGCTAAAAGTATCGGATCTGAAGATCCAACCTCATTTGTTACCAGTACTTCTGGCTGCTGTGCTTAAACGTGTCCATATTGCATTAATCTGTGTTTCACCTTCCCAGAGTCTGAGAGAAAAAAGACAATAAAAATGGAAGACACAATGTGGTATGGTTACACTGCTTGGTAAAAGTGAACACATCTGATCTCACACTCCTAACTCCCGCTCATCCTTCAGGATCAGTCCATTGAACTCATTGCACTTTCAATTTGGCTTAATAGTTACATATGTAGCTTATTTCTACACACTGTGTGTATTGGTAAGAGGGGCAGCACAGTAAATACAGGAGTCAGTAAACAACTGTGCAGTACAGTTTTTTAGCAAACACTATTCACACTGGAGTAAATAGTGTATTTCATATATTTGGCAGGGGTTATTTTCACTCACCCACATTTGTGACCTAGTGAATATTAACGGCAGGAGGACAGCGTATATAGGAATGTGTCAGAATAAGATTCAATGTCCATATTCAAGGAAATGAAAGAAGTCCCCCAGTGTGATGGTGGTGTCTTGCCATACTATTTTTAATAGATTTTTTTTAACACCACTGGAACTACAAATATCAGACTTCATCTTGTTTGTCTTTTTTCAACAGAGGAACCACAAATATAGCTTTTTCTCTGCTTCATGTTGTATTAGAAACTACAGTACTTAGTAGTAATCTCAGACACGACAGACATTAATTCAGATTAATATTTTATATTAGGAGTTCCAGTGTTGTAGTGACAGACAGAGGTTTTGGATTAAAACACCCAGAAAGTTAGCATGAGCAGTGTTAACCTGTTATTGAAAAAAGAAAGCAATCAACCATGCTGTGTCAAACACTTAAAAAGTTCAGTGTAAACGCACTATATCAAATATGTCATGAAACAAAATTAAAACTTAAACAAAAAAAAATCCACAGATTACACACACAAAAAATGCCATTATTAACACTCATTATGGCTGATTCAGTTCACTTATTTTATTACATGTTAATTTTATGGGTGAGGCTTAGAGCTCTGCTGTGGCAGAACCCCAAAGAGAAAATCAATAGGTCTCCTTTTAGACACATGCAATCCTATAAACAATCCCAGAAAAAGATCAATATGCTACAGGAAACTGAACAAGGAGCACAGAGGAGTCAGGCGCCCAAGAACCCCGTAGCACAGATATCATAGTCTTTTTTTTTTTAAAGAAAATCAGATACGCTGTTGTTCTGCAAGACAAAGATAAGTTTTTATCAACATAGTTTCCCAACTCCTGAGAGAAATAAAAACACAGCAAACTGATTGGATTTTTTGACTTGGTGGACTCTGTGGCACGCTATAAATATCCACTATGTCACAAATAATGCTACATCTTCTACATAAACTGGACCTCTGCCTAATGCTATCCATATTTCCTATGGTATTTTGCAAGTGAGATAAAGAAATAACACAAGCAATCCAGTCACAAGCTTGTTTGTAGTACATATACAGTGCATTTTGTCTTTGTCTTTGGGGGCATTTCTTGAATCACTGCACTGTTTTGAGTAACTCACACTAAAAACAGCTGATGATCACAAGTTTTCCTCTTCATGGTAGATTGTTTTCTCCATTGCTTTTGGGTTTGACCTTAATATTGTTTTGATATGGTTATATTATTCACATTTCCTTTTCTGATCAAGTTACTTTTTTTTCAGCAAGCCAAAATAAATATCACTCCTGTACGTCCAAGCACTCGTGTGTGGAAAATCATGGGGTAGTCAGACAGGAATATGATGTTTTTGCAAGTATTAACAAGGTAGAAGTTAGAGCAGATGGTGGATTAAGGTAAGATAAATCAAAGCAGATAAAAAAAAAAAAAAAGTTATGAAATCTCCTCTCTCCCCAACACATATCTCATCATTTCAAGCCACTGTAAAAATAAAAACAGTGGCTTGAAAGAGTCAAAGGGCTGATATTAAGAACGTCTGTGCTCCTCTTAAGTGGAACATGTGACACCACCTTTGAAACATGTGAATGCATAAGGGACATTTTGTGAGGAGGATGTGTTAAAAACGATAACACACAAACAATTGAATTTCTTGTGTCTATTACAGATGGCCATTAAACATTGCTATTGCTGACGGAAAAAGTAAGTGAACCTTTAGAGGTAATAGCTGGTTGAACCTCCTTTGGTAGCAGTGACTTCAGTCAAGCGCTTTCGGTAGTTTCGGTAGGATTTTTTGACCATTATCTTTAAAAACCTGCTTCAGCTTCTGTATGTGGTCACTGTCCTGCTGTATCATCCAGCTTCTTCTGAGCTTCAGCTGATTATTACACAATAAACAGTATCCTGCAGGTCATTTTGGTAAACTTGGAAATGTATTTTCCTTACAATGATGGCAAGTGGTTCAGGCCCTGAGGCAGCGATGTAAGCCCAAATCATAATGCTCCCTCTACCATACTTCACCAGTGGGATGGTGGTTTGATTATAGGAAGCGCTGTTCTTTTTGCACCATACAGTGCTGAGTGTTCATAACTAGTCAACTTTTGTTTCATCAGTCCAGAAAACATTTTCCCAGTAGTGTTGCAGAGTGCCAAGGTGCTCTTTGGCAAACTTCAAGTTGACTCATGAACAGAGATGTTTGCCAGTTCCAGTTATGTCTTCAAGCCTTTAGCTGTTACACATGGGATCTTCTGTGTTGTCCCTTTGCAGATATCTTGGCTGGGCACCCACTATTAGGAAGAGTAGCCACAGTTCTCAACTGTCTCAATTTATAGACGATTAGTCTGCCAACTGATGGATGCCTAAACTCTGTGATTACTCTGTATCCCTTTCCAGCCTTATGCAGATCAACTGCTCTTCAGAGGTCTCTGTTTTGTGAGCCATGGTTCATATTGGCTGATGCTTCTTACGAATAGCAAATTTAAAATGTTTGAATGTTCTTTTATCAATCAAAGTGGGTCTAAACCACACCTCCAAACTAATGTCATTAAAGGGACTCCAGGTGTCTGAACTACTGACTCCAATTAGCTTTTATTTTAGTAATTAGTTTATGTCTAAATAAAGACATATTTCTCATGTCTGAAGATAGAAATTAGTGTCCATTGTTGTGATGTAGATGAAAATGAGATCATAATTTATAGCAAATTAATGCAGAAAACCAGTTCATTCCAAAGGGTTCACATTCGTTTTCTTGCCACTGTATAATTTGCAGTATGACACAGTGCTTCTTTATATGAAGTGGTTTACAGGCTACTGCCATGGGCACCTACTGAATGGGAATGGACATACACCAAAGCCAATTAATCTGTGAACCTGCATGCTAACAATGAGACAGACTAACTGCTGTTTCTTAACTAATTTGGAAAACTGATAAGGTCTTTGTACTTGTGTTGTGCCTCTACATGTACATACTGAACACAAGGTTATGGCTTCCTCTGGTAATTCTCAGTAATGAGGTGACCTTTTCCACTTTCCAAAATGCTTTTTTTTATGGCTCAGAAGGATGTTGTGAGGGAATTCTGTTGAAATCCTCACCTAAAATGACACATAACACTACCACTATGATCGTTTTTTTGACAGGTCCCACACAGAGAAGTGATTACTCTCCACTGAGTGAAGATTTGTGTTGTGCAGAGGAAAGTTGCACAATAACTGATTCTGGACACCTCAACACCCACCCTCAACCTACGGCCCTCCAACTCAGTACAGATTTTCTGACATTGTGCAATAATCAACATAATTCACTGCTGACATAATGGCAACCACACCCCATGCTAATCACTGGATTAGTCAATGGAAATATTTTAAAGTGTTCACAGCAACTCAGCGGGCCAAGAGACTAATTAATCCCAGATCATAAATACTTTACTGGCAAACATTCATATTTCAAACAAAGAAATATTGCAAAGAAGTAAATTTTCTTTTGAGGTGACTTATATACTAGGGCAAATCATCTGGCTTCCATTGTTGTGTTTATTGAGAAGCTAATAGAATAGCATAAAAATGTCATGACTCTGCTCCTCAAAAGTTCAGACTACCTCTCTGCAGCTAAAGCACACCAGGACTCCCAGTTCAGTCATGTCATTGAATAAATTGCTGTGAAGCATTTAAATTTGAACTTGGATCCACATTTGACAAGCTCATGCTCCACAGAAACTAAATATTGGAAGTCAAAACAATACTTGAAGCCACCTTAACAATAGTGAAAGAAAGTAGCATGAATGAACTGTATCAAACATGCAGTGAAATTGGCAAGGGAATTTATATTTGCATGACACCGTGACACCATTTGTTTATTAGCATGCAACCTCAGCTTGTGTACTCTGCATTTGCAAAAACTATCCACCCCTTACCCAACCACTCCCTTGGCAGAGCCAAATCCATTCCACCTCTTTAATGACAAGCCTAAGCATCCAGGCATGCTCAGTGAGTGTAGCTAATCAACCAAGCTAAGCCGTGCCCTTTGACGGTGAGAAATCCCTCTTGCTGTAGATGAACTGGTGGTGCTGTGACTCCATTGGAGAGAAGTAGGTGTGCATGAGCCTGTGGAGGGGAGGGGGAGTAAACGAATTAGCCCCACATCTAAACAGTTTGTCATGTCCCATTCACTCTTTCAGATTTGGCAGGAAATGTACAAAGTGCCCTGTTAAATGATGATAATTTTACTTCGTCCAGAATTTTGCAAGGTGTGTGGGAGTTTTCTCAGCAAAGGTTTGAATACCAGAGCTTTGTGCATATGTAGAGGTATGAATTCAGCAGTTCACCATTTAGAATGAAATTCAAAGCTTAATAGTCCAATCTATGTAGATGCAACTCTGCAGGCTTCTCTTTTAATTGGTGAAAACATCTTAAGACTATGTGGGCATATAGCATCTAAGATACTGCTTCCTTACAGCAGCAAAGGCAGAGAATAGATTCTATCACAGCATCAAAGAATAATAAGGAATAATAAAAATGTAGGATTAGCATTTAAATGTCATATTTGGGTACAGCAACTAAATGGTCAGCGACTGCTGAAGATTAGTTGTTCTTTTTTTAGAAAGCATTGGGGCACAGTGGGAGATAGAGGCATCTAAGACAACACAATGACCCTTGGTAAAGCAACAGAAAAAACAGCATACATTTTGACGGCATCATAAATCATAGAGCTTATGGCAGGCAGCCCAATCCTGCTGCAAGGGCAAGTTGAAGCTACCATCATCCCTCCTCCTATGTCCCCTGGCTGAATTTGAAGAAAGAAGTGGAACGGCAAGAACATGTCTGCTTTCTCTGTCTCTTTCTCTATCAGCATTGATCTCTCAGTGGGCTGGGGGAGCAGCTATAGTCATGGCGTGGCCACTATATTGTGCCTTTGTAGCATTTTGTTATAGAGTTGACAAAGTATGGACAAAAACAGCACAAGCCCTATGTGCACGAGGTTTAGCATGGTTGAGTTGCACAGAAATGCACTCTGGGGGGAAGTCGTCTCAATCTTTTAACTTGGAAAGAAACACAGATAGAACATGAAAAAAACTGTATGACTGCAAAAGAGGAAGAGCAAATAAAAGGCAGAAGTGAAAGTTTGCCAAAAAAGGCTATAAGCCAGACTTGGTGTGTGGGTTTGGAGGAGGGCTGGTGGAAATCATTTTTATCCTAAAAGTGGAAGTCTTTGGGCTTAGTGATCACAACAAACACGGTCAGCCTGGGTTTTGGCTTTGGTTAAGATGACTCCAGGGAGTATGGACAGTGGGAGGAAGCACTGGATGCTTTTCTCTTCTTTCCCCTTGCTTCTCATCTTCCCCACCCACTCCAGCAGCTGTTGACGTGGGCCATCATGGGGAATTTGTACAGTCTCATTCAGTCGGAGGGAAGGATTAGGCCTGAGCTCAACCACAGATGGACTGAGACTGCCCCCTATTAATAAATCCTCCTGTGATGCTGTAAATTCATCTGGACAGTTTTTTCTCTTTGCTGAGTTACGAGCAGCTAGTGGACATGAACACAGCAGCACTCTAATCTGCCTGTTGTGAAAGTTACAGAGAGAGAAAGTGACATGACGAATTGAGAGAGGGTAGAAGGAGGGGGAAAATGGCCTTCTTCTTTTGCATAATTTGGTTCCTATTAGCAACATCATTCAGTGGGTTTTTCAGATGATAATTTGGAAATCTGGGGTTGTTGCGCTAATCCAGCAGCATTACACTTTACCAAGGGATTACTGAGTGACAACTTCAAGTGAAACGAAAGATGTAAGGGCCTCTTAAGCCGTGTTCCTATTAAAAGCCACAGTTCGGCATGACACTATGGCAGGCTTCATTGCACACTTGCCAACTAGTTGGGGATATATATCCCCTGATAAATGCTCCAACGCTCGTAGGGATTTCTTCATTTTTATTTTATTTCATTTTTTATTTCTTCACAGTGCATTCATCCATTTTATTTATTTTTATTTTTTCAGGCAGGCTTTTCTTTTCTTGGTAGGTTACTGTTTGATTGGAGCGTTCTGGGAGCTTATATCTTTAAGTCCTTACATTTTAAAGGGGAAGGCTGAAGGTCTTTGAGCTGATGTTCAGTGTCAGCCTTTCTGATGCTTCTTTGTTATCTAGGGGAACAGTGAAGGCATGCTTTATGTAGGTGACTCCCCAAACAAAGTTTACTTTATTTAATAGAACACTGCTAAAACAATGGCCATGACTAAAAAAGAGCAGTCCAACAGGATTTAAAACAAGATAGTAGTTTAAACACTTCTACTATAAATTGTCCATAGGTATGAAAGTGAGTATGTGTGTTTATCTGTCTGTATGTGTCAGCCCTGCCTCTCACCCAGTGGCGGCTGGGATTGGCTCCAGCTCCACCTGTGACTCTGAATTAGACTTAGTGATAGATAGAATGGATGGATGGATGGACGGACGGATGGATGGATAAACTGACATTTGACAATTGTATGTAAAATCGAAAGTCAGGATCCCTAAAATACCAGTACTAATACCGGACTAAACCAGAAAGCTGTGCATGATCTTACATTTGACTTCATTTGGACTAACTAGCCCCACAGCAACACAAGGATAATGCTGTTTGTTTATTATTCTTTATGTTATATATGGAGCATCAAGTGGTAAGAAATCTGATTTCTTGTCTGGGTCCTGTTTGTTTTTGCTTCAGTTTTCTAGCAGAATGTCACATACACAGAAACACATTATGTAAAGTAATTCATGTAATTAATGTTAGCCTAGTTGGCCAGATACTCACAGCTGATAACATCGATAATATCAGTTGTTTCTTCAGGGGATAAAATAAATGGTTAAATAAGAATCCAATTCTTGTCTATATCTGTCTGAAATCAAGGCATAATTGTTTTAAAGATTCCTAAAAATTTCAAGAGGTACATCTTTTGCCATTATGATTATAAACTGCATATTTTATATGTGAGAATGAAAAGCTCAATAGGGATAGCAGTGTGATGACAAAGCTTAGAAACCCCCTTTTATTAATTAATAAAAACAATATGTAAGATGAAGTTGCCACTGGCCTTCCACTATCTCCTCTTGGGGAGATATTGGTGCACTATGGCTCTGATGAAGTGTGTCTGACTCTTAAGCCAAATGCAGAGATCAAAGAGACACACAGGAGATTTAAAGCAGGTTTGGAGGGGGGGGGGGTGCAAGGTGTTTTTTTTGCACAGTGACCTGGATATGCAGCCAGTTCAAGACGCATCGCTTTCCTCTACCGTCTGCTGACTGGATCCCTGGAGAGGGACAAAGTAACTGTTCAATCCCAGGTAATTAACTTCACCACGACCCCAGGAACACTTGCACCAGACACCACAATCCTTTAAGCACAACACTCCATTAGTCATATCCCACAAGGCCTTGCAAATGGCAGGACAAAAACAGGGGCATACTGGGGGCTCATCCTGCCCATATAATCACCAACACACAGGCAAAATAAGTGTATGAGCATGAATCATAATGAGAGAGTGTGTACGATGATATAGATTGAGCTGGAATAAATAATAAATACCAATAATAAAGTAAAGCTGCTATTTCTTTGCTGTAATACTGTGGACAAATAAAGGTTAATCTTATCTTATCTTGTCTTGTTTTGGCTTATCTTATCTTATCTTATCTTATCGTGTCCTATCATATCTGATCTTATCTTATCTTATCTTATCGTGTCCTATCTTATCCGATCTTATCTTATCTTATCATGTCCTATCTTATCTGATCTTATCTTATCTTATCATGTCCTATCTTATCTGATCTTATCTTATCGTGTCCTATCGTATCCGATCTTATCTTATCTTATCGTATCGTGTCCTATCTTATCTGATCTGATCTTATCTTTTATCTTATCATCTTATATTTACTTTAACATCATCAATCCACTTGGCAGATTTTCACAGGGCATACATTTGGTTAAGAATCTAACTTTAATCACTGTGGAGACTTGCAAAATAATGCAGATCTAGTCAAAAAGCAGACGGGAGGCAGTGCTGAATCAGGTCCTTGGTGTAAAATGGACAGGTGCTGTTTGGATAGAAATAACAGCTAGGCCAGTACATGATAAAACTCCCTAAATGTACATCAAGAACTGCTTATTATCTGTGGTTTCTTACAAAATTACCAAACTCTATTCAATATATCTCATTACAGACATTTTACCCTTCAAAGAAAAGTGATTTCTTTTTGTGAACCACATTTACATTCTTACCATATAATTTCATGCGTAAGTTTCAGTTGTTTCCAGAGTCATTGGGTCTAATAACATAATATTTCATTTGGAATTGAAAGGTGAAATACTAGTCATCCCATCTACTGTAAAAAACTTCAATTTCCCATCATGTTACTGTGCAGCAGCAACATGATGTGACGTGAAAGATTTCACGTGACTATTACATGTGAAGTATAGATTTACATATAGCATGTGATGAATAGACATTTCACAGGTAAAATACTGTATGAGAAAGATGACACATGACTAAACTGAAGTCCTTTCAGGCAGAGCATACTGATTAAATGTTAAACTGTTTTCACAGGGTATAGTGCAGTTACTGTAGTTTTTGCAATGGCACAGCAGACTTGTAACAACAAAGTAAACACATTTACATTTAAGTACTTTACTATTTTTTGACATTTGCCATTACACTTCAGCGATTTTAACTTCAATGTGCTCCTCTATATTTCTCTGACAAAAATGAATTGAGATTAATACTTTACATTAACTCACACTGACCAGTTATAACAATAAGTTGTTGGCTACTTGCATGTAATATTAATATGAACATTTTAGGAATACAATATCATAAAACTGACCAGTGTTTTTCTCCTGTACAATGACCAGTTTTTTACTTTAATTAAGTAAAAAAAAAGTTCAATTTAAATTTTAAGTTAGCACCGAAACATCATTTAGTATTTACTTAGAGGTTAATACTCAAAATTTAAGTTGATTTGCTTCTGCTTTGCTTTTTTTTTTGGGACTGTGTGGGTGGGGTTGGATCAAACTTTGCCAACAGTACACTATATAGTATAAATGAAAAACAGTGCTGTTATGTAATCAAATTTAAATTTTAATATTGCTAACATCACTGTTTTCCAGCCAGATTTGGCCTCAGGGGTGGGCCCCAGAGAGCCAGGCCCTCCCACAAGAAATCAGTATGTTATCCTAATTGTTATGGTCTAACCCTTTGTCTACACTACAAGTGCAGTGTGTGCAGAGCAAAGCATCACTCATGAACAGTGCCTTGTGTCTATACTTGGTGTGTGTTCAGTCATGCATTGGAAGTGGTTTGTGTACAAAGAACAAGGAGAAGAGCTGGCAAGATCACCATGGAAAAGGCAAAAAACAACATTTTACACTCTTCTGTCATGTGCAGAATTGGATCATGAAGCCCATGGTAAAACAGAAAAAAAGAACAATTAAAAAGAGTTGCATGTTCAGTAGGATTTGTGTTTCATCTGTACGTGATTTATTTCTCTGCTGTGGTTAATGTTTGGAAGTAATGGCCTTTTATTATTTTGGTGGATTTCTGTGGAGTCTTTATGCATATAACCTTGAAAAATAGGTCAAGTATAAAAATACACTCCAGGTCATGCTTACATGCATAAAGCATAAGTGATATGTGAGGCAACTCGTGGCTGAACTGATTAAAATAGGAGGCCTAGATTCGAAAGCACAATTAAAGTACCAATTCACTGTAACAACCCCCATTCAGAGTCAGCAGTTCTCCTCCCCCTGTTGCATGAGTGTGAAGTTCCTCAAAAGAACTGTGGAATCAACATGAGGTGCCATTTTCAGGATCCCAGCCAGTTTCAAAGAAGGCTGGATAGTCTGAAGTGGTGTTTGATGCATACAATTGTGCTCATGAATTTACATAACTCTGGCACAATTTGAGAAATTTTGGCCATTTTTTGGAAAATAAACTGAACATTCAGAAGATATGTGTCTCTTTTTAAAATCACAATTGCTAAAGATACTATAACACCACTTTATTAAGTTTTATTCATGATCACTTATATCTTTTAAAAATGGCCAATATTTCTCAAATTGTTCCAAGGGTAACTGTGCTCATAAATGTAAATTTATGAGCACAGATGTAAGTGCAGACAGCAGTCAAAGCCTTCCTCTGAGCAGCTTGCAGTTGCATGAAGGCGACCCTCTCATTCTCTGGGGAAATCTCCAACACAGCATCATTCAGCCCAAAGCATGTCAGCATCCCTACACCCACCCACTGCCCCTCACCATGTACAACTCTGCTACTGAGCCAGCCTTAATGCAGGAGTTGGGTTCCAGATCCAGCACTTTGCGTGAATGTGAACCCCATTATATCCAGTTGGTACACCTTGGTCTTCGTCCGGCCCCTCCCTGAGACCAGTTTTCCTCCATATTTGGAGGTGTTGCTCCTCGATAACCTGACTCCCAGCATCATTGGAGCACATAGACCTCTCCACCATGTTAAGGTGGTCAGTTTTGGAGGTGTTTTTGACAAACTTAAATTATAATATACTATCCTTCTTATGGTCATGGTCGAGGCAGATGGCCGCCCAAACTGAGCCTGGTTCTGCTGGAGGTTTTTTGTTCAATTAAAGGGAGTTTTTCCTCTCCACTGTCACCAAGTGCTTGTTCATAAGGGAATTGTTGGGTTTTTAGTTTTTGTAAAGTGCCTTGAGATGATTGTATTGTGATTTGGTGCTATACAAATAAAATGGAATTGAATTGAACTGAATATACTGATAATGCAGGTCTGCATTCCTTGTAAGAGGAGGACACAGATTTCTTCAGCTTTAAAACAAACACAGCATTTAATTACAATATGGGATGACCCTGTGCAACAAGCCTAATGACTTCCTGTATTAGAGTACAAAAAACTGATAAACTGCAAAGAAAATGTAGATAGTACAATGCCTTATGCACCTATTTACAATGATTTCGATCAAGACTGGCTGGCACAAACAAGGCGTAGGTTAATAAAAGAGTGTAGTCCAATACAGTTAGCACAAACTGTCCAAACCAACATCTTTCTATGCACCCAACGTACATAATTTTCAGATCCAAGTCTACAGCAACTACTTTCATGTGTATGTTTGGGGTTATATGAACAAAACATTATCAACATGCTCGATCCTTCCGTTCAGATGTGTGTTTCAGCTTGTTGCCATATGAGCCAGAGAAATCAAATATAAATACAGTCCATGTCCCTGGGTGTAAAATAGAAAGTATTCAGTCAATAGAATATCTGCAAATGTCAAAGCGGCTTGAATCAAAAGCTTATTGAAATTTCAATGCAGCTGTATGGGTGTCTCTAATGAGGTAAGAAAAGAACTGTGTTTCTCTGACTGTGCAGCAGTCTAACCAATTATCAGACCTCCCTGCTGCTGAACCATGGGAGAAAGTCCATAGGTCATGGTGGGGAGGATCAGGGGAACCACATTGTTTAAGTGTGAGAGAACAGATAATGGACCTGGAGCTTCTTTCCACAATACTTCTCCCTCACTTCCTCTCTGACACTCTCAACAAAGACAGGACTCGCATTTCTAGATGACAGCGATCAGAGAACCAGGCGTGTGAACTGACTATATATGTCAAAGAATGTTTGATTGTTTTTGGAAATGTTTTATTCATCAGATAAGGTTTGGATGCTGCTTGCCTCTGTTTCTGATTTTCTGGCAAAACAAGTCTGTCAGACAACATAATACAGGAAGTATAGTAAGTGTTACCCTTGCACAACTGCCCATTTCAACTCTGATCCTCCAATTTCAACTTTAAAAAGAATGAAAAATGACAAATTTACCAATTTACATCTTTGCACATACATCAGACATCAATCATCAGCCATTCTGATATAGGCTGAGGAAATACTGTACTTTAAATCACTCTGTCTATATGAATCTTATCTTTCAACATCCTGTTTGTTTATATGTTGCTCTAGATCAGATTATTAAAATGCTGCAAATGTACAGTGCAGTATAATGTGATGTATTTAATCTGACAAGCTATCAATACTGTAAGTACTGGCGCAGAGCAATTTGTTTTCTTTTACTGTCAACCTCTGTTGAAATTTACTTTGGTTCATTCTTGCAATTGGCTCATTTAGGCTGGCACTACCCAATTATAAGCTGACCAGGGTCTGGACTCACACGCAGCCTGTTAATTACTCAAAGTTTTGATTAACGTCACCCTGCAAGGTTAGAGATATGGTGGTTGCTGCTGGTGGGTTATCTGGCAAATAATTTGACTCCCTGAAGCATTGTTGTCACTAATCATAACTGAATTCTTTGCTTATCCACTCTGATATCATTACAAGGTAGAAAGACACAGAGAGGTAGTGAACATGAGTTTTTTTCTTTCTGCTGTCTGCATATGATGAACTGCAGGTGGACTATCTGCCTTGACATGCCCATAAACTATAATCTCCAGCCTGCATTCAGCAATTATTTCACTCCACCTGAGTTTAAATGGCATTGTCCTCACGTGTCCAAGTAAACCAAGTGACAAAACACAGAAAAAAGTCTGCCCACTGACCAGTCAAAGCTGGTGGTGACACTGCCAGGCAGGGAAGTGGACCTGAAGCCTGAATTGCGCCTCTGGGTCACAGAGGAATCAAAGAGTGACTATTCCAAACAGGTTCCTGTGGAGAGGAGGGGAAGCGAAGTGTGGCAGGATGGCCTGCTGCTGTTGTCAGTCAATGAATGGCAGTGAGCGGAGGTCGTGGAAGAGCAAGAGATGACTGATTCATGGAGTGGCTAGCAGGCTGTGTCTGGACATGCGCGCCCATATTTGTGTGAATGTGTGTGTGTGCCCTGCAGGACATACAGTGGATGACAGATTGGCAAGGCCATGGATAGGCCAGGCTCCATCAGCACTGCAGGCTGCAGTGATGTGTCCATTCCCCCTTCACTCACTACACCCTGCCAGACCAGAGCTGTCTGTCTGATTGTCCGAACACGCAGGTGTGTTTCATTGTCTCTTTCCTAGTTATGGGTGTGTTGTTTCGAAATCAGGACCACAATTGCATTGTTTGACATGTACAATAAAGGTAAAAGTTTGTCTTGGTGGTGCTGTTGCAGAACCATGTTGACAGCTAACACTGTAAATGAGAACACAAGGACACAGCAGCTGGTTATGGGTGTATATCTGAACATGTTCCTTTTTGTGTCTGTTAATGGCTCTGTATGGGTATTTCACCCAACATTTGAGCATGGATTTGTGTGCATATTGTTTTTCTTCATAAATGCCTGCACATTAACATTCATGGGCTGAACAAGACAATAGAAAAGCTCATCAATTAGTCACAATGAGAGTTGCTGGATTGTTTGCATAGAGAGAGTAATGACATCTGTATCATTTCAAAACCCTTCTAAATGTTCTAAAAGTTCTCAAAACTAGTGGAATGATAATGGATTCATCTCATATTATTATTATCCATTTGTTACTCATATTGGAAATTCAGTGAAGAGCAGTTGCAGTATATTGTAAAATGTGTATTACTTTTACTTGGTTATACATGAATAGGAACATGTAAAAATTTGTTTTATAACTGTCATACATATCATATAGAATATGTATGAAATGGAAAATAACATAAGAAAACCATAAAACACTAACAATTAAAGCAGATAAACCTTTTGGTTTTATAGAGTTATTTTAATTCATTAATTTTTGCACCTTTTCATTTATGTTATTAATATTTTATACTATGATTTTGCAAATTTTTCCTAATTTTCCTCATTATTATTTCAGCTGACATTTTCTAGTGCAAACAACTGACTTTTATTTTAGGTGATTTGTTTATCCTCATAGTGTTAAAATGGCACCAGTGAAGCTGTTTAAAATGATCAGCGTAAACTAATTTTGATGGATGTGGACTTTCCACTGCTTCAACACTGATATGAATTAGTGCAGATTATTCTGCAGTGCACTCTTTAAAAAAGACTACTACAGTCCAAGTTGAGATCAACATTTTAACATTTTATTCATCACATCTTGACAGATTATGACTGATGAACTAAAGAACATGACAAGCTTGGCATCTCACTAACACTGCCCTCCATCCTCCACTTCTCAGTGTCAGGTAACCATTTTCCAAGTGCCAGCTTCGATTACTTAGGATGTTGCTAATGATTATACATTGTATGTAAATGTAAATGTGTGCCAGGAAGTTTCATGATATAAAACTCAAGTCAGCTGTAGCATGACTAATAATGTTCCAAATGAAGGGTAGACTTCAATGAGTGTCTTAAAGAGCAGAAGAGATTTTAATTACTCATCTGTCTGGTTTGTCTGCATGACCTTCAGTCAAGACCTGGACAAAAGTCAATTACAGTGATGATGTGCTGTCTCCATATCTGACCGTATACCTTGCAATTGAGCAGGCCTTGAAAAAGGCAGATTGTCAAAGGTCATTATAATATTAATCAGAAGGTCAGTAAAAAAAAAAAATTGAAATCAGCCATGCTAGAGTATATTCACTGGAAATATTATAGTGTAGACAGTGTACACTTAGTGTCAAAAGTTTTTAATTTATTACCCTCTCTAAAGTTGTGAGCAATTTGTGTTCAGTAAAAATGAAGAAAGCTGGTCATATAATATTGTGAATATTAAATAAATAAATAATATTGCCTCGCTTCTATCTTTTGGTCATTTAGTTTAGTGCTTTCAGTGGATTGCTTTACGAATAAACATGCCGACTTGACATCAACACCCACAGCTGCACTGGGAGAGAGCTGTTTTACTCAGGAAGTCAGTTGCTTGGAGTCTATTTGTCTTTTGTAATTACCATTCAATATAGGAAAACCCTTGGTAATTATCCTTGATGCTCAGTGAAACCAATCATTGTGAGTTAACATAAACACAGACCCGTTTTTAAAGAGGCTGACTCAGATGTGGTCCTGCCTCACTGGGGCCACAACTCAGATCAAACAAAGTGGTGAATGTGGGCAGCCAGACCCCATCTGTGGCTGTGACCCCCTTGGAGTGCAAGGTTGTGACCTCATCTTAGAGTTCAGAGTGAAAGAGAATCTTGCCAGGGCAGCCCCCGCTGAGGACCGCATCATGTGCATCATTGGTTAAAGGACTGTCTGGGTCAAGTGAGACAGGAAGACTAGCTCACTGGCCTCCGCTAGCACTGAGGAAGCACATGGATTTAATGTGATTGAGTTGGAACTGAGTGTTGGAGATGAACACTCAACAGACAATTTTACTACAGAAAACCACCCTCTTTAAGACTTCTCTCCTTTGTTATTTTGTTGGTATATAACAATTTCTTCACGTGCCTCACTCAAACTCAAATGAGGAGTGTATGGAAATTGACATTTGCCTATAGGAATTAAAAGATGTTTATGGAAATAGTCTGCCATTCACTGTGTGAATTTTGTTAGTTCATCTTAAACTAGAGACAGCCAAAACTAGGTGACATAAACTTTGGATTGCGAGTGAAAAAAGGCAGGGCAATTCAACTCAGAGTGACTATGGTGTGCAGCATCTGTCAGTACCATGCACCGACACATACATACAATCCCTTGCTCTATACCTCTACCTCTGCACTTTTGAGTGTGCCTTGACACTGTTTTACTGTCTGGGCTTTCATCTTCCTTACACGCCTTTGCCACTGACATTTACTGAAAGCTATAGTCCTAGGTTAGAATGATCTGCAGACTGAACATCCTGTAGCTGCAAGGGAAACAATAGTTAGACTCCACGTATGTATCTACTCAGTAGTCTGCTGCATCTCAAAAATGTCTGTACACAAACAGAGATACCATCACAGATAGCTACTGGTCTGTTCATGGGTAGAGGAATAGATGCATAAGATACAGTATACACTTCTACAAAAATATTTGTGTACACAAGGTATATAGAAGTTATTCTTGTTATTCTTTATTTATATCTTTCTGTTGTCCACAGAATATACTACATACAGTAAATACACAATATGAAGTTACACTAAAATAACCCCTTTTTAAAACTACCCTGTTTTGCCACTTCTGGTTTAATCTGAAGAAGTGTGCCTAGTGTAAACACCCTAAAATTAGATAATCTAATTATAGAAAGTATAAAAGAGACGTAAGTAAGTATGACTTGGAGATCCATTAGGATCTGAAATGTTGCCAATTAATAGGTTCTTAAATGGACGTCACTGGTAGAACACTCTAAGGCACTCAGCAGTCATCATGGGAACAAAATGACATGGCAGCTAATGACAGCTAATGAAAAAAGGCAAGCTGATATTACACAAAGGAAGAAAGACTACCTTGAAGAGATTTCTCAAAAAAAAAATAAATAAATAAATAAATAAAAAAGTATTTTTGAACAGTGTGACTTTTGCTATGAAAACGTGTCAAGTAGCTGAGAAGGACTGTGATCAAAAAAGGCCCTGGCATATCTAGATCGACAATAAAATCAAACAACAAGTTCATAACTTATCCAAGCTGGCGTAACACAAGAATGGTTGTGCCTGACAACAAGGCACAGTTGAATGAGTCAATGCAAGAAATTCAGAGAAAGCAGGAGGCTGTACTGATGGTTCATATATTACCTTCGAAAACTATATTAAGTCATCACAACAGGGTTAAAAGGCTTCTTGGGATAAGGGTGGAATGCTGCAGGGCAGAAAGATTTATTCTGGACTCATAAATCTAAGTTTGACATTTTGTGTTTAGTAGACAGCGTTTAAAACTACCACATTTGTAATTAAACATTACTTACTTAACAATTAATTAATTCTTATGTACACATTCAAATTTATGGCATCTACATCTGCACAGAGGTTTAGATTTCCCCCAAAATGCTACAATATAGGGTGCTCAGAAACTTGACTGACAGTGCACCAATGCATAAAAACATGAGGATAACAGCAAGGGGAAAACGAGGCACATTGCTAATTAGCTTTGTGGTTAACACAAGAGTTGGCATGGCAACCAATAAAGCTGCGGAAGCCAAGCTTAATGGGAAATATCAGCATGGATGGAATGCTTCTTTCACAAATTATATTTTGCGGCTGTCACATAGCCTTGTATGTGTGGCCATGTGTGTATTATACAAATGTGTGTACAGCATAAAGAGAGATGAGGAGTTTGATTCTTTCTGACTGTGCAGCAAATCCAGGGGCATTAGCATGAGCACATTTTTTTCTGAATGCATTTTAAACACCCTTAAAGAGTCCTCGGGGTGGAAACTAGCTCTCTAATCATACAATGGACATATTTTCCTCTGTGAAAACAAGCCCCGGGCATGAAAAAGCAAAGCCTGAAAAATAAATAAAATAACTACACAAAACAAATGTTTATGAATGATGAATGAGAGTGTTTTTGGAATTAGAAGTGGTGTTTAATAAGGTAGTTCAGTCTATGTATTCATCAACACCAAGGCCAACTAAACTTTTCTTCACCTCATTTATCCTGAATAACCCCAACACCTCGACTCCCCCTCCACACCCGATAACGATAATTGTTGAAAATTACTGGAAAATTAATCTGGCAACATGTCTGTATGAATAAATTGTGTCATTATGACCTCATAAAAGTACTGAAGGGAATTTACTCTGCATCGTAATCCAATCTGCTCATTAATTCCCACAAATGTCTTTTATTCCGCTGTTGCAGAGGAACATGTGTGACTGAATCAATATCACACTCATGCTTCCAGTATATAATGTTATTCACTTCTAATTGTCATAGCACACAAGGGTTTTAAAATGCACGCTAGATGAACAGAACATTTTACACCAACAAAAGACTCATCTAAATGCACATTGTACATTATAAAGCAGGTGTGTTTCCTGATGATGAAAATGAAGAGTTCTTGATTGTTTACTTGATTATTTATATTGTATGACTGTAACAAACCTTCGTGAAAGCCATGTCATATAAAAGATAACGCACATTTACTGTTTTGATTAAGTTCACTGTTTTGCCCAGCTGTAATATATGAATCTATATTGTAGTAAAATAACTAAAATAAAATAACAAAAAAAAAACCAAACAAAACAACATTCAAGATGTCCAACAATAAACAAGTATTATAAGATAACAAAAATAAGAGAAATTTTGGTAGATTGAGAAACCTTCAATCACATATTTACAATTTACTTGAAAGGATGTCTTTCCTGTTCCAGAAAACCCTTTAAACAAATTGCACTTAAACAGGTGGAGGTAATTACCTGAACAGACAGTTTTACTCATTTAGGGATGTTAGGATGGAAAATCTTTTGCAATATGGCATCAACTGCAGTAAAACCCAGAGATGTGTCACAAAGCAGCTTCCTTTGTCATTTTTTGATAAAGCAGAGAAAAAGGAGGACAGACTCTGTCATTTTCACGTAGAAAGGTGTTGAGGCAGAACCTATTCATTTTGACCTACATAGGATGGGTCGTCTAGAGCGAGGTTAACGCTCCAGCACTCCTCTCCAAGCATCATGGGATCATTAGTATCCTTTGCTATAGCAGTGCAGAACTCTTTTGATGCCCCAGTCTCCAAAAAACTACACTGGGGGACGGCCCATTTTCCAGGACCTCTTTGAAAATGGCCAATTCCATTTGGAGGATGACTTCCTTCCTCTCCCCTCTCTCCCCCTCTCTCTGGTTGAGTGCAGCCATGTAGAAATGAGATGAAGAGGAAATTGAAGCGGGGTCAGCTGAACAGCAATGGCATTGATGTCATCCTCACCTGGAAATGATCAACTCAACAATAAGTCAGCCTCTAAGCAGCAAGATTAGAATGTGCTGGGAGGGGGCGGAGGACCACAAACCATTCGTTATGTTTGGCAAACAATTGCTGACAGGTGGCAGAAAAGCAGCACTGCTGTTAAAATCCCATTATGCAGGCTAAAACACAGCTTATATGTGGATCTAATCCACTTTAATGTTGCTTGTCAACATAATATTCATACAGTATTATTCCTAGTGAATGTGCAATGATAAAATACATTTCTTTTGTTCATGGCGACAAAGTATTGATTTATAGATTATAAAGCAACAGTGGTATCTGTATATCCCTACTGTGTTTATTGGAGACTCTTATCCTACATATAGAAATGTATTTCACTGCAGACTACCTGAGTATCTGTATTTATCTTGATACAAGTCTTCTTTTTTTTTCAGGCTTTAGATTGACTGTGACATTTGAGAATGCAGGACAAAATAAGGCCTTGAAATTTAATAAGCTCCAGCAGTTTTCATTTGCATGAATACCAGTAGAATTGACTGGCTTGGCCTGTCCTTGCAGCATTGTATATATATATATATTTTTTTTTTTTTTTTTTTTCCAAAGGAAGGGTGCCTTGCTCAATCCATTTCCATTATCAATTTATTTTCATTGAGACCAAATGTTAATTTGATTACACACAATCTCAGAATAACCTTTTATAATTTTGTTCTCTGCTTTCTTTACCCTTAAATTTCCTAAGTTTGTATCAGTCCATCTTCATCTGTCTCATCCTAGTAGTTGGATGTTATCTTTAGCTGTCTCTCCTAAAAAAAAGTGTCTCAGCTTCTGTAATGTCTTTCTCTTTCCTCTGCCATTTCCCAGGCTGATTCAGGGACCTATACAGTTATTCTATGTTCCACACCTCATTAGAATCTCAGCTGAAAAAGCCAGTCTTTCACATGTTCTTCCTGCTGGAACAGAACAGCCAAACTGCTCAACTCTTTTGTCTCCATATTCAGTTTTTAAAATTTTTTTGAGCTTTTGGCTTGTTATCTTTTTTTTTTTTTTTTCCCCTTCGGGAGAGAACATGCAGACAGGAAACGGGGAAGATATAAGGAAGGGGGACACCTAAAGCAAATATCAGCACCTTGACTGAAACTGCAGAAGTAACTCACACTGTATTTTTGTGTATGGTGTACTGCCATTACAACTCTGCTATCAGGGTGCCCTGTTATTCTGCGGGGCACCAGTTAAGGTTCTGGAAGTGCTTACTCCACCTATTAGGAGCTCCAATAGGTAATTATCATGTTATACACTTTCTCCTACATGCTAACAATAATATCATATAATATATCCCTTCTTTGCACCTGTGCACTGAAGAGAAATTCCTTTACGCCCACCTGGAGTGGGCCCCCTCACCTGAACCGAGTGTCCCAATTACGTCCGCAGCTCCCAGATATAAAGCATCATTGGGGGAGGTGTAAACTCCCCGTCCCTCCTGAGCTGCTCCCGGATGCCCGCTTCAGCTGGTACAACCCATGGCAGGCTCCACGCCGGGTACCTGTTTGGCATCAATCTCCTGCCATCGCCGCTTACCTTTCCACAGCAGCAATGGGAGCCAGCCAAGCTAAAAGCCCTGGTGTCAACCTTTTTTCCCCATCACGCAGGTGACTGACCTGATGATAGGGGGTTTTCCCATGGTCCCTGCACTGGAACAGAGCCTGGCCTGATCAGAACAGGTCTGATCAGTGCGCCTTCCAGACTGCCACTGCAGCTAATAACATCGCCGTCCTGGCTCACTCCCTGTCCGAGCTCGCAGCGGACCCCGAGGTCCTCCCGCCTGATCGCTCAGAGGAGGTTAGCAAGACAGCGGGCACTATTCTGGCTCTCTGTGCCCCCCTTGCTGTGGGAGCATGGCAGACAGTGGTGCACTGGTATTTGGCTCCACCACTCCCCCATCCCAGAGACGTTGAGGAAGATTTGCTGGATGGTTCCATCAGCTGTGAAGGCTTATTTGGACCACACTTCCAAGAGATGGTTAAGGAGCTCCAATCCGCCGCAGAAAAGGCAGAGAGGTTTCGACTCCATGTTACATTGCACCCCTGGGGTATGGCTTGGGCGCCATGATTATCGCCTGAGGGAGAGACGTCCTACTAGGTCCCACGTTCCTGCTCCCAATTACTGCCCTCAACCAGCGGTCATACCGACTCTGACCCCTCCCTCCTCAGACCAGACGCCTCATGCTCCTCGGCGGCCACTAGACTAGCCTGTTCCTGGTCTACCCCGGCACCCAAACCTCCCCACAAACAGTGGGGGTTCAAATGATGCACCGGGAATGTGTGTGGTGTTCTAAGTTCTGAGGAACATATATGTCATGTTTACGGTTCTGAGGAAAATAAACATGTTTACATCCCCCTGAAGGTCAAATATTCGTCTTTTGCTCAGCCGACTCCTGCCCGTCATAAGGCAGCCGTGGCTATTTCACACACATTTCCCACACAGTGCAGCCCTCGCGCTGCTGAGCACATTCTGGTTAGCCTGAATGAGCATGCTAATCAGCACACTCCCTTCACACAGCTGTCTCATTTGGGCCCTTCGGTTGCTGACACAAGATCTGTTATCAAAGGGAGTCGTTTCTGTTTTTCCACCAGTGGATGTGACCCGAGGATTTTATTCCTATTTCCTGGTCCCCAAGAAATTGGGAGAGATGAGGCCCATCCTAGATATGACGCGGCTTAACAAATCAGTGCAGGTCAGACTGGATCACGTCGTAGATCTGAAGGACGCATATTTCCACATCTCAATCATCCCCCAACACAGGGAATTCTTGCACTTCCGTTTCCTGGGGACAAGCTACCGGTACAACCACCTGCTGTTCGGGTACTCGCTGGCTCCCCGCACTTTCTCAAAGTGCGTTGAGACGGCACTGGAGCCCCCGTCTCCAACAGGAGACAGGAAATGAGAGTCCTTTTCTACCTCGATGACCAGCTTCTGCTGGCCCACTCCCCAGAGGAGTTGTGGCAGCAGACAGCAGAACTAGTGGATCATTTGAGCACGTTAAGTTTCACCATAAATTGGAAAAAGAGCACGCCCCAGCCTACTCAGTCCATAGTGTATCTGGGGGTCAACACGGCTTGATCAGTGATGCGCCTTCCGGAGATGATGGCAGCGGCTCACCCAGTGGCTCAGCGCTGGTTCATCCGACTGAGGCTTGACCCAGTATGCCACCAGCGGCTCATACTATACCTCCCTCTGTCAGTGGGCCTGGATCTATTACTGGGGAAGCCTCTGTGCTCTGACGCAAGGGGTTCCCCTGCTGAGAGGATGCGGTTAGAGAGTTTGGGGTTTTCCCCCAGTGTCGTTGCCACCATACAAGGTGCGCGAGCCCGGTCCACTACAGCATTGTAGGGGGCTAAATGGACCGCATTTGAGAGATGGTGCATGGAGTCTTATCTCCAGGTATTACTATTACTAGCACCATTAATACATATGCTGCAGCTATTTCCTCATGCCATGAGGGGTTCAGTCAACAGATCAGTGTTCAGTCACCCGCTCACAAAGCGTTTTCTAGTGGGGAGTGCGCAGGCAGCGCCACATCGCACTTCCCCTGGCTCGACGATGGGACCTCACTGTCGTTTTACACACACTCACGGCCGCTCTGTTCGAGCTTTGCACGCACGCTCTGGCATGTTATGTAGACTGCATGGTGAGGCGTAGAGCATTTCTGGCTATCGGTTTGACCCATAGCGATAGCCCAGAAGGTTGATATCAGCTTGGACTCATCCAAGCTTATTGAAGAAGACGTTAGTGTTCTAAAAGAAAGATGATGCTCAGTGTTTTTTTTTGTTTTTTTTTTTTAAACTTCCTGTGAAGGTCTGGTTGTTTTAGTTATCTTTCAACAAATAGAAAAATGCCTTTAATGGGGCTTTTAATGGGTCAAATGACAGACGTAAACATAACCAAATCTATTTCTGTAGTAGCTGCTGTAGTTGTCAATCTCCTGGTTGACAAAAAAGCTTTTACGTGTGTGATTTCAACATTTCTGAAGTTTGAAAACATAGCTGTGTTATCAAAAATGGACTGAAATATAAGGAAGAAACTGACTACAAATAAAAATATAAGCTATCAGAAGAAAGTAAATCAACAACATGGCTGCATTTTAACGCTTCTACTCCCAGTCATTATAACCATAGCTGATCACTCATTACTAGATGTTGTGTAACCTATTGCAGCATGAAAAAAACAAACAGACAATGGCTTCCTGATAATAATATGATATTCCAGTGAAAAGTGACATTATATGACCATTTAAGTCAAGTTCAGTGTAAAAACACCAAACTCTCTCTCTCTCTCTCTCTTCATCCCGAACTGCTCATGAAGACTCCCCCTCATTCTCACAGCTCAGCTCTTTTGGCCTCAGTCTCTCTTGTGCTCCACTTCGCACTCCCTGCATTCCTGTCCTGTTGTTGTGACACTTGGTTTCCATTACACCTCGATCAGTCTCTGTCCACCATCTCACTGAGGAGGAGATGGAGGAAATTACTGCTGCCCCCTTTAACCCTGTCCTCCAGCAGTCACAAGCTTCAGAGATACACCACTGGATGCAGTGATGGATAGATAGATAGATAGATAGATAGATAGATAGAAAGAATGGAATACACAGATATAATGGTAATCATAGCTTTCTAGAATAAAATAGTTAACCATGACTCCAGAAACAGTATAAATACTAAATGTTTCTGTAACCTTAACCAGAGTATTTTTGTTGCCTAAACAACATATGTCACTACAAACAAACCTCAGTCTCTGCTGTAACAGTCAATCTCCAACTCCACTGATGTTAATAAATGTAGCACTCCATTCATTAAAAAAATGAAAAAAAAGAAAAAGAAGAAAATTGCCTCTGAATTTAATCCTGAGTGCAATTATGCTGACACCACAAAGTAATTGAGAAAGCAGTTTAGTAATATAGGAACGCTGTTTCTAGGAGACAAGGTTGGATCGAGAGATAGATAGAACAAGAGAATAACAGATAGATGCACAGATAAAACAAGAGATGGAATGATAAAACTAGAGAATAATAGGAAAAACCAATAGAACAATAAATTTAACACTAAATCGAAAGAACAATGGCAGGATAGATAAAATGATAGAATGAAATAAAAAATAAATATCTATTGTTCTATGTACACAAAGATAAAATTCTGTACTGTGTAATCATAGTACATACAATTAATATATATTTGTGATGAGTAACATCATTTGAGACTACAGAGAGTGATACAGAGCCACAAACAGTTCAAGAGAAAGAACACCATAATCAAAGAATGATAAAAAGAAAAATAGATTATAGAGGTAACGATAAATGGATAAAACAACAGTGCAATAGAAGCATAAATGGATTGTTGGAATGATAGAACAATAGAAATCAATCAGATCAAAACTTTTAATATTTGGGCTGTCATGTGGATCTAATGAAACAATGGTATCCCAAGTCATGTGTCTCTCTAAGGTGCAAGTTGTGTGTTATGGGCCAGGATCCATGTGTCCTCTCTTAACATTGTTTTAGTATTACATTCTAACATTTCTGATTTTACCAGACTCCGCAGAGACCTGGAGGCTGGCAAACTTGGATTGCCTTCTATTTTTGGAGCTCACCAAAATGACCTCTAATTTCACTGTTTTATCAAAGTAGCTGAATATACTGTAGGCAGCAGGAGTGAGAGAGGGAAAAAGAGATGTATAGGTAGAGAATGCAGTGAGAGAAAACTGAGGAAAAAATCATAATAAAGCCAATAAAATATTTTATAGCTGCTTTAATATAATGGTTTTAAAAATCTATGGCAACCATCATAAGCAATGCAACAAATATGACTTCTGCAACAGATGTAAAATAGAATATCTGTGTCTATGTGCATTTGTAGTTAAAACAAGGTTCTCAATTGTGGCTGAGATGATGAAAGTCTCTTTGCAATCCACAGACCTCAGTGGACTAGACAGAGGTGTTTGTGAAAAGTTCTCCATATGGAGGCAGTGTGCATCAGGGCTATATAGTTTCATTTTAAAAAATCATTGTCTCGTACGTGAAATTGTTTGGTGTAAGCACAATGCCCTAAGACACACAGAAGATGGATTTTCAATATACAATAATCTGAAGAAAATCAAGACAATACCTTGCAACTGAATGGCAGATGAGTTATTATTAGCCAATTTCAAAACAGTCTTTTTGCCCCAGCTGCAGCTGTACTGTCTGTACAAGGCCCTTGTCATTGTCCAGGAGTCAGGTGCAAGAAAAAGAAAAGAAAAAAAAAAGTGAAATTAAACATAAATCGAATTCTGTTCACTCGGCCTGTTGAGCTCAGCTGCTCTCCAGGAAGTTTTAGAAATATTTCTTTCATTCTGCACCAGGGTACCCATAATTCGGTGCTCCTCCTTGAGACTCTTGCATAGTAGGAACTCACAAACACAGCTCACTCCTTTATTATTTCTGAAGAAGGGTTGCAAAAGAAATGAGCCATGTGGAGGAGGAAGGCACTTGATCAATTTACCGAAATACCAAAGACTGACGTTTCTTTCAGCATTCCTACTTTACTTTCTGAGGTATTCAGTGTATTCTTGGCACACGCTAATCGTAACACTTGTACCACTGAGTACCGACTGGTAGCATGCAGATATGTGAGACCAAATACTTCCTGTACATATATAAGATTTGATATGCCTGCTAACGCTTTTCAATCTTCAGGACTTTTTAGATGCTATTAATTATATGCTGTGAGTAGGGCTATTCATGTAATTATTATCTTTTGTATTCATAAATCAAAACTGAATGGGAATTGCAGTAGTTAATCAAAAGAACCTAATTGAACAGTCACATTTGTTTTCAAATAGCGGTGGGCTTAGTGGTTATGTTTTTCCTATGGGATGTTTTTTGACATTGCATATAGTCTTATGGCATATTATCTATAGATTTTCAGATGAGCTGTTTTTTAACAGAATAAAGGATTGACTATTAACCAGCAGAGTAGCCTGTGAATCAATTGGAGAATCTATTTGCAGTGAATGAAATTTTTGCTGCCTGCATTTTTCATGCCAGAAGACATTTTGGGTATACCTTCTAGTATAGGAGGTAACTATGGAAAACGCAAACAAAACTAATTCTATTCTATGAAACTATGTTTCCATGCCACTTTTTGCCTTCCAAAAGAATTGCTGCTCATAATGGAAAAGGTTCAAAACATGACCCAGAATCCTACCTAGCGGGTCATCTGGCCTGTTATCTAATATGGTCTAATCTCCAGGTTTTTCTCCTCTGGCAGAGGACACATGGGCAGACGGCTAAACATGTCAGGGATATTGGATGTGTTATGGTGGTGTTTGCTCGAGGTGTCTTCGTCAACTTTGCCTTGGACTCTGATGAGCTGAGGGACCGTTATTCCCCAGGTGATTCTGCCTGAGATTAACTCTGCTGATTCCCAGTATGTAATTTCCTTTTTTAGCACCAGAACTAGTAATCTCATACAAGAATTGGTAAAGGTTGTTTTGTGTGGGTTTGTTTTTTGGTGGATATTGTTTTCTGCTTTATTCCTGAATAATAAATCTTGCGATCTTAACATTCTCTGTTTCTCCTTTTTTAAGAATAGCACTGAGAAGTTTGAGGTGAGATGAGAGGTTTCTTCTGCAGGATGCTGCCTTGAATCTCTAGTCTCAATTATCTGATGAATAGAATGGCATTCTCGTGTTTTTTTTGTTGAGGGATGCCTGCAAATTGCAAAGGGTACCAGCAGTTCATTTCACACTTTCGAGTGTCCTCATACTGTAAGCAGCTGAAAATAATTTATAGTTAAAGCTGATAAATTCACACTGGTCTTATTTTTTTTAATTTGTGGGAGGCTAAAATACAGGCAAGAAGCCATCAACTGAATTACTATTTTAAACTAATTTTTCCTAAATAAAATGGATATTGGGCCATATTGATATTGAGAGCTACTGAAAGGATATAACATTTTAATTTTAAAAAATACATAATTTAAATAACAAGTTGATTGACTGGGACTTGACCTTTTGAAATATAAACACCACAAAGGTATTAAGAGCCAACAGAGAACCATAAACTGTAGCATAAACAAAAGACAATTAATTTCCCTTGCTTCTTGCTTCTGTGATTAATTATACAAAGAAACCTGGAGGCTGAATAACACGATAACATGATAATACAGTTTTCTATATCAGAAACATGATATCTCACATAAATTACCCCCCAATCTCTCCTAAACATTATAGGGATTATTTATATTGTGCAATTTATTTGTTATTTGGCACATTTTCATTTACAGCACCCAGTTACAAGCAAACAGAGCTTCCAAACAAAAGCAGCTTGTTAGCTGGACAGCATTTTGGTAACCTGTCATTCTGCCAGGTGGTGATTGGATCACATCCAGCTAACCTATCTGAACACTTTTCTGTAATTTACATCCTCTGAGAGTAAACACATAGGAGTTTGAATACATGGCTGATATTATTGCTTTACTGCAATTCACCCATAAAGATAAAAATCCCCTCCTGTGGCCTCAGAGCGACAGATATTTCCTCTGAGCTCCTGATGGATGGTTGGTATTATTTTTATCACTGTAACATAATCAGCCCATGTGGCCTCTGTCTGTGTGTGGTGTGTACACTCTGTTAACATAACTAAAAATACAACCATGTAATATTTCACTGTACTGCACTGTACATCTACAATTTATCATGAAATTGGAGGTGAAAGATCATTTATGGTATTAAATATGTATGACTTATTAGGGCTCTACCACACACAGGCATCAATCATGTGTCATACATGGGGGGGGGGGTGAAGCTTATATAGCATACAGTCAGTTACTTTGCAATAATTCTCAAAAATGTATTTTAATATAAGTGTATTAATAAAAAAAAAAGATTAAACCGCTATTGTTCTTTGAAACTTTTCTAAAAATTAATCTTGTAGAATTGTTTCTGAAACTGTTTTTCTTCTTTTTCAAAGCCCAGTTTTGATAAGCCACTCAAGATGCATGAAAATACATAATACTCAGAATTAGGCTAATTTAAGATTCTTTTCCCTGCCTCTAAAGCTTAGAAGGTATAACTATAACTAGAGGGCTCTAACAAATAAATTATGAAATGCCTGCAGTTTTTTTTTTTTTTTTTGATAGAGATAAAGCAGATACAATATTAAATCCCTCCCAAATTAGTGGCGTATGTATAATTTAGAAGGTGGGGAACATCAGCTGGGCTGAAAGCAGGCACTAATGAGATGTGGGCAAACTGCATCTGAGGTAACTGCCCTCCTCTTCCTCTCTTTGTCCCTCTTTCTATCTTGCCTTCTTTTTCTCTCTCTTTAATGTCTTTTTTTGGCTCAATCAAGTACTCCATAACACCCATAAACACAAATTCGCTGTAGGCCTTGTGAGCAGAACAGAATGGCATGCTGAACACATGGCACAGCACAACAAAGGCAGATAGTTTCATCATAAACAAAGCCAGACTTAGTGCACCCATCATTTGTGTACTTTGCCATTTGCAGAATTGTTGCACTATTACCAGACTAAGGACACATTTTGTTTTGGTTCAGCACATATAACCTCAGCAAGGCCCTTCTTTGCATTCTCCACCCCAGTGAAAGAACCTTGGCTGAATGGTTTCTGTCTCCTGATTAATTTCAAATGGTGCAAAAAGCTCAGTTTCAAATCTGCTGAAATGCGACTATGAAGTTTGGAACTGCCTTAGCTTTGTACTTTGTAATGAAATATTGGTTTGCTGAAATGCCACAGTTATGTAGAATGAATCAAAAACTATTTTATCCTCTACAATAGATACAGCCTTTCTCCCATTATAACATGCTGATTTATTGTGAGATTGGCATCTGACAATTATGAAAATGACTGTGCAATATGTTTTAGCTCAGAACATGTGATTAGGCAGTTTTCTGTAGTGCTTTCTCTTCTTTCTAAACCATTTGATGGAATTGGTGGATATGCTCTATATAGACAATAGTTTCTCCCTCTTGATGGACAGAGGCTGCATGAAGATCAACTACAAAACCATGAACTAGATATCCAAACTTTGCACCCATATGTGACAGATGAACAAAACCTTTCTTTCCAAAACCACAGACTTTAATCTGCAGCTAGAAAAGCCTCGTATCCCGTTTTTGATGAAGTAATTCTTCATCAATTAATCATTAATTAAAGGGATTAACAAAAAACTACCTGAGATTAACACAGGTGAAATGGGAAGTAGAACCAAGATAAAAGTCCAAAACAGAAAGTCCAATATCAGGATCCTGACATCTCCACTTTTTCTGGGAATATTTTCCATTAGATTTTGCACTCCCTTTCGGCCATAAGTGCTCCATACGGGTCCAGCACCAGTGCTGGGGGATGTTGGGCATGTCAGTCAAGTGCTTCCACACTAGGAAGAACCAGTCCTTTATGGACCCCCTCTTTGTACATGGTCACACTGTCATGCTGAAACATTAGGATGCAACAAAGGTGGAAGTATTATCTAAAATATCATACTCTGCATATTATATATGGGATTACCCTTATTCTGTTGCTGTCAGCACTTTGACGTGAAAGACGTTTCTTGTAACAACATGTGCTATGTAGTAAAATAATATTACATGCCTTCACTTTAACTAGGGCCTTATGCAGATTATAATAGACAACCCAAAAGTACACAGCACAGCATAGCTAGCTAGAAACAAGACTTTATGTTACACAAATCAAAACTAACAGTGTACAGCAGACACTGAGTATGTTGGTTTTACAACTCAGCTGTTATATCTTTATTGTCAGGCATTTCCACAGCTAATATGACAAGATTTTCTGAACATAATGGTGATTCAATTCACAGTCACATAAAATTCGGTAGAGTTGTCTAATATTGTTTCACCATACCCTGATCAGTGTATGCTAGTGTGTATATTGTTTTAAGTCTGATCTTTTGTAGTTTTGGTCATCATCTCTGATAGTTGTGATGCCAATACACCAGTCTAATGAGTAAACTGTGATCTGGTAGCATAGTGGCATTGTTACATAAAATCAAAGGCCATAAGAAGAAACACACAGTTACTTAGGTTGTCCCAGTCAAGGTTTTATCCCCAACTGTCAGTCTGATACTTGTACTGTACTCCCCTGTATAATACATTTACACATCGCACACTTTAACTTCTTTGAAGTTATTGAAATCAATCCAGTGGATATGCTTGACATTTGCTGTAGCTTTCCAATGCATTAAGAAAAACCTGACAGCATCCCAAGCTGTTCCTTAATGTTTTAATTATTTTTTCCAAATGAAGTAAACAAAATAAAAAGATTTTATAAAAATATTTTATATGGCTCTTATTCAACGTAGTGCAGAATTAGTGTTGTTTGCTTTTAAATAAAATAAACAAGTGAAAAAAGTAAAGAAATAATGCCTTAAATGCCACGTCGTACATTTGTATTACAACTGGCTACTGGACAATTTTAGTTTAATAATTCAAAATATTTTCACACTGGACATACTTTAGCCATGTTATGCTGTGAATTGTCCTCTCTGGTTAAACAACCATTTCCTTAGAAGATAAGCCTAAAGTGAGCACACTCCAAAAGTTGCCAAATCTCTGCTAATGCACAGAAATTGTGTAATATACAGCTATTTCACACACCTTAGATAAAGTGTTTGGTTTGTGTAATAATGTGATTGTTTTAGCAACGTTATCAAAACCATCAATACAGTGCTTGAGTACAATATTAGGACAGTGAGGACTTGTTCACAGCGCTCACAGTGCAGTGTCTCAGTTACTGTGCAGAGGAAGAAGTGCCACTTCAGGAAATTAAACACACAGACAAAAACAAAAAACAAAACAACACAAGATGTGGATATGGTGCATTTCAAACACCAACAATCCCCACTTTATAAGTGCACTGTGGCATTTGTTTGTCCTGTTGGACTTGTTCTCAGGAATGTAAGTGCAGAAACTTCTATTAATAACAAGGCATCTCAAATGTTTATCAACTCTTTTGCTAGTCATACACTGTGGGTTTGTACAGACTGTGATCACTGAAAATAAAAGTTATAGGGGACTGGATAGCTTTAAAAGCTATTATCAACTTCTCATCATCTATCCTCTTGCCACACAGAGCTTTGTTCACAAAATAGAATCATCTCAGTACAGAAGTGGAAACATTTTTCAGGCATTTTGTGGACAATCACCGAGTGGGAAAGTTCAGTTTTAGCCAACTCTTCACAGCCAACAAGCTTGTTGACTGTCCCCAGTCCCCCAGCTCTATAGGATATGTTGACTTGTTCACAGCACTCAGTGCAGTGTGACAGTCATTGTGCAGAGGAAGAAGTGCCACTTCAGGAAATTAAAGATTTAATTAAAACCACTATCAACATTAATAATTTAATTTTTTCAGTACAATGAAATAATTTAAAACCAGAAAGCTTTAAACTTAAACTCATGTCACTGTGCATTGTGAATTTATCACTGGTCTTTTTTCTTCTATTGGTAGGAATAAATTTAGCAACTGTTATAGAAATTATTACCTTAGGGCACCACATGGGTCCACATGGTAGAGGTAGCTGTGGCGCTTAACTAAGTACATTTACTCAAGTACTGTATTTAGATTAATATTTAAGTACCTCCAGTTTTTCATATTCAGCAACTTTGGGATCTCAAGCCTGCACTTACAGTGTAGAGAGATGCTATGCACATGGTGTACTTCATATTGTACTCATCTAGAAACTGCTGGTACTGCTGGTATTTTTTACAAAGAAAATTCAATGATAAGACTTACTAGCTTTTAGTTTTTTAACCCGTAAGCCACGACACCCAAGACCATGTGAAATCTACTATTATTTAACACAGCATTATGGAAACAACAATGCCAGCATATGTAATCTGGACTGTAACATGTTTCAGTGCAATGAATAACTTCTGTACTAGAACTTAATCTGACTACTACTGGAGAAATCGTCTTAATAATAATCATCATCATCATCATCATCATTTCATTTTTTGGTCACAAAATATTCCTGAGAACAAATCCAAGGTCACATTACTGAAACATAAACATGCATAAGACAAAACATAAAAACAGACGCCAATACAAAATAGCTAAGTGAAAAGGAATACTGGATGAGTCAAATGACAGGTTTACAATTTATTCTGATTTAAACTGTACATAGAATATAATGAATTCCAAAGTCTGGTGCAGAGCAGCTGATGGCTCTCGTCCCCATGGTACTGAAGTAAAAAAAAAAGAAGAAAAAAAAAACAGGGACAGACAGCAAAGAAGCTGAGGATGATTATAAGGAACAGGAAAAAGATGTGAGGATGGAGAAGGTCAGACAGGTAAGGAGGGAATAAAAGTATGGAGGACTTTCATAGTAAACTGTGGAATGGTAAAATGAATCTGTCGATAAACAGGGTGCCATTGAAGCTGGGCGCAAAAGGATGTGATATGTTTGGTGGAACTGATGTGGGTAATAATCCTTAAAGCAAAGTCTTGATTTGGAGTCCATGGTGTAGTTTATTGGGGATACCAGAAAGGACGTTATGGCAATAATCAATTGGAGATAGTACCAGAGTGTAAATAAACTTGAGTAATGTGATATGTATGTGGTAGGTCATTATGGATATACTGTGTAGATGGAAACAGGCAGTGTGATATTACCGATGTGAGGATAGCACTAAAACTAATATCTGTCAGTCATCAATAGAAATATTAAAGGCATGCACTGGAGAAAGAGTTGCCTGAGCCAGCGAGCATGATCTCAGCTTTACTATCATTAACAATGAGAAAGTTGTTACACATCCAGATTTGAATGACATGAAGACACCTAGGGAGGGGACGGGGGAGTAAGGGGGGTGTTGCATTCTGGAAATGTAAAGTTTGGATGTGATCAGCGTAACAATGAAAGCATGTCCCACAGTGATGGAGAATATGGCCAAGGCGTAGGAGACAAAAAACAGGAGTAGAATTAGCAACTAAGTACAGTCAGTAGACTGTGGTTGTCTGGTTCAGTAATAGACTACCTAATATACAACACACTGTTTAATAACAAGGCCCAACATTTTAACTTGTGATCAAGTAGTGTACAAAAAATCAGTGTCATAAACGTTATTATCATACACTTTGCCTGTCTAAACATCTCATTGTCACCATAAAGGTAAAACTATCAAATATTAATCATGTACATGCTTTCAAATACAGTGGAACACGTTACATTATTTAGTATGAATTGCCTGTGTTTCCAGAGTGAAGGCATGTAAATAACAGATGCAGTATAAATATGATATAAATAATTTGTTTACAATCTTGGATTGTACAATACATTTGGGATGTAATCATTACTTTAAACACACACAAGTTACAACCACCACCGTCTCTCTAGACACAGTCCAACAAGCACAAATGAAAATCCTGCTATCAAGAATAACACAGCTGCATGTAGATATTTCCCTTCTGGCAAACTTAAAAAATTTAACAGAGAAAGTTTGCTTCTGTGAATTCTGCTAATGTTAAGGCTGCACTTTAGGTACAATTTTGCAATACAGATGTACAGAAAACGAAACATCTTAAAACACCGTCAAATGCTTTGGGATTTTAAGATTTTTAGTTTTTCACACCAAAAATAGTGAACAAATATTACTCTCTCATTATATTTCATTGTGATATAAAACTCAGAATCATACCTCAAACAAAAAGGTCATATGTTTTCATCATTCAACAGATATTATGCTTACCAGGTATGCATCCTGTCAAAATGTCCTTTAACGCCTGCCTCCTCCTCACTGCAAGCCACTCTGGATAGGGGCATAGGCTAAATGTCTTAAATGCAAAAGCAAAAGCTTTTCACTAAAATCAGATTCAGCAAAAATCCTGAAATTGTTCACTGCAGTGGCGACATTTTTAGAAACTATTATTTTATCTTAAGGACCCTAATGCTGTTAAAAACTTTTCTTATCCACTGAAAAAATGGGATTTACATCATATTCATATTCTGAAATCAGCAACAATTTTGTTAAGTAGTGACATTTTCATTATCTGTCCAAATAAATTGTTTTTTTTTTTTTTTAATCACAGATGTTTTACAATTAGAATAAACAGTAAGACATCTAATTGCTTTGTGTGTTGATTTGAATTGAGTGAGATATAGCAAAGATTTAGAGTGCCTAGCTGAGTGGTTCATCTCCTGCCTGCTTGGTTTATTGCAGTTCATTCCCACACTGTCCATCACCTTTTAGCACTACTGATTATCCTGGCAAAAGATAATTACAAGGTACTACACTGCACTGCAGAGAGAAAAACTAACAGATACCAAAATACCTAAATAACAACTCCAGGATAGGGTGAAAAGGTCTGCAGGTCTGACCCCAACATTACCAGTACAGATGTGCACATGTGTGACTAAATGTTGCTGAGATCATGCTACTGAGTTTATATAAGGTGAGCAGATCCCAACATTTAGCATTTTTTTTCTAAAGTCTGAAAAAATAGAGAAAAGGTGTTTTTCAGAGCTTTCCCACTAAAAACAACTGCTGCTGGAAAAGCAGTAGATGAGTGTAAAATTTACAGATTGCCCCACTAATAACAATGAGCTGAAACAGGCTCAGTAGTCCCACAGAACTGCAGAATTGACTGATAATTGGTTTCACTACAAGTTTTCCTTTGCACATTACATAAAACCATTTGATTCATTTGTAATATACAAAAATACTGGTGGCACTTTCAATTTAACCTTGCTTTGAGATGCATTTTCAAAATGCTTGCCACTCTGACTGTCAGTCAGATAGTGGTTTTGTACATCACAACTACAAATACTGATTTCACATAAAACATCTGCGTATGCAAAACACAATGTCTTCGCTAACTATATGATTTTCTGTGACTTAGAAATGAACTGTGAATACTCTCAAAACTATCTTTACCTTTGACACAGTAACAAAAGTACAGTGGTGTTTCTTTTTTTTTTTTTTTTTTTAGGTTCAGCTGAAAATGAATAGGTAGTGTACGGTAGTGGGAGGCAGTTTTGTGTGTTTGGTTGTGTGCTGATATATGTGTGTGTAATTATCGCCTCTGTCTCAGTGGTGGTGGTCTTGTCTCATTACCGTCGTGGCGGGGTGTCTGTGCTTTCCATGAACAGCATGGTGTCTCCTGCCTCCCAGCCCCTTGAGCTGAGGACATGGACACACAGGTTTCCAGTCATCTCCTGCACATCCCCTCCTAAGCTCCTGCCACAACTGTACCTGAAAACCCGCTGCTAACCTTCTGCTAATGGGCATCCCCTATCTGCAAATAAGGCCCTATTATCTTGGTTACAGAGAGTGATGCATTCACTTGGCCAGACCTATTATTCCCATTGCCTATAATTCCTTCCTTTGCAGAGCATTGTTTTCAGCACCTTTCCCTCTCTCCTCTTCCCTTGCTGTGTATGCTATGGCCCTCCTCTCCTCATACAGAGGGAGTCGTTATCTCCTGTAGATAATAATAACACCTATCTAAAGGAGATTTTTTGTGCCAGATAAAAAACGGAGTGTCTCTGCAATATGTCCATCGGCCACAGCTGAGGTTGCTCTGCACTACCACTGAGTTAGAGCTGTTTGTGAAGATGTGCTTCAAACTATTGATGCTGCATGAGGGATCTGCAACTGTGCCCTCGGGTGTGTTTTAGAGACCCCCATTTTCACCTCCAGATCACATCTGGCACCTGCAACCAGAGCTACAGAGGTGTCTGTACTTGCTCAGTGGTAATTGCTGATGGTAATTACCAACGTTTTCTGTGAACCAGGAGGCTTATATAAATAAATGACTGGTGAGGTGGGTATGGCAATTTCCCAGCAGCGCCATGTATCTCTAACGCCGTCCTTCACCGTAATTCCACCAGTGGGGCCCTGACTGGATCTCAGGTTGTCTGGCCCACAGACTGCACCTATTATCTTCAATGGCTGATGCTATTAACCAGTGCAACCCTGTGCAGTATGTTTATTCTCTTTTATGTTTGGCCGAGCATGTCAGTTCTCCTTAGGTCCCAAGTCTCTTTCGCTATCTTCTACTCCAGAGCTTTATGTGGGTTCATACCACCTGACCCTTTGAAACTCTTTCGAAAGTCATGCCTCTTAAGTTTGTTCTCTGAGCCACAATACTACACTCATACCACTGATAGTCCATCTGCTGAGTTTGAGGACTCCTCTCTGCATGACTACCTTCCCCCCTGGCACTTTCACCATGCCACCTACATCACACAGAAAGAAAATGGCTGAGATGGCAGCAGAGAGATTTGCCTCCAGTGCAATCCCCTCCACATCTAAGTTGGAGGCGAGTTGACTTCTTAAGACTACAGGGATTCAGCACTGCCTCCTACTGAGGAGAGAGATGCTGTGGAAAGAAATAGACAGAGGCAGAGGGTATTTAAGGTGGGAGAAAACAGTATGCAATAGTGAGGAGTGAAGTCTTCCCTAATTAGGCACTGGGCCTTCATTCAGCACATTTATAGTCTAATAAAGCATGGAGGGTATGTGGTGCACTGTGATTAAACAGACGTTTGCTTTAATACACGGTGGCTTGAACAGTATGTGGGGGCTGGTTTTGGATATGTGCCTTAGACATGAACAGCCCCTGCTCATCTTCTGGACTAATTATCCCAGTGTTCTGGTCTTTATGATTTTAGTGCTCAGCAGACAGCAGGATGGGCCCTGAGTAAGCCAAGACAGCCACAAAAATTGTCAAAATCATTTAATCCATCTTCTGAGCATGCTAAAGTAATTGCTTTTTGATTAATTGTGCCAGTGGGGAAAAAAGAGCTTGCCATTGTTGTTGTCAGATTATTGCTCAGAGATTCCTCAAAATGATGATGGTTGTAAACATATCCTTTTATTTCAGCTCTTAATCAAAGACTGCACACAGAATCTTTACTGTCCTTTTCAATATGTTCTGAAGTCCATCTAAATGTTGTACTGGAGCAAGGTTTTGACCTGCTGACTACATCATCTGAAAAAGCTCAACATTTTAGTCACTAGAAATTTACTCAAAGGTATACTCACAAAAAAACTCTCAAATTTAAATTAAAGCATAAAGAGTATTTCACTGTATTAAAAACCTCTTACAGTAGAAAAAGCACAAGTGTAAATCATGAAACTATTGATGACATTTGTCTGCATGTTCCTGATGTGTAACTAAACTGCATTGGAAAATGTGTAACTTACTCACTGTGCTAGTAAAATCTCAGACTGAGCTGTTTTGTGAACACTTTCTGTCTTACAATAAAAAGGCGCTGCATTGACCACCAATTCTTTAACTTTCAAAATCACTGGCTGTTTTGCACTCTTCTGAGGCTTAGAAGAGGAGATGTCAGCAGTGTCTGCAAGCATTTATGCAAGCACAAGGAAGAGGGAGAGACAGGAGGGAGGAAGTGCACATGGAGTAACTGTGCCTCTGACAGAGAGTTAAGGGTAGTTTCCAGTTCTCAAAGGAAGCCTGCCTATCTCTTGTACTGACAGAGACTGCAGGCTACCATAGTCAGATGCAGAGTTTGACTACTAAAGGAAAGTTAATAGCTTGGTCTCTCTCAGACAAACAGCAGGGAGAAAAAAAGAGCAGAGGGAGAGAGAAGAAGAGAGGGATGCATTGTGGTAAGGGTCCATTAGCATTCCTGTTTTCAACCTGACACTGACAGCTGACACTGACCTAGTGTCCAAGGTGAGCAGGAGACATGGCACAGGAAGCAGAAACCCCTAGAGGCAAACTGCCGTGTGTTTTTATGCTGTTCTCTGTTTCCTTTGTGGTTGCAGTTGAGTGGATTCTAAATGTCACAGTTCTGTGACACATGTAGATGACTTTGACCCTGTTCCACCCCAGCCATACCTTTCCTTTGTCACTTAAAGCTGCACAAAGCAAGAATTTATAAAAAGAATATACTTTCTCTTATTATGATAAATCTCAAAAGAGACAGTGAGTTGAAAGTGTTGAGTGTCTCATCTAATCTCATGGATACCGTATAGACCACATATACAGAATTTCTGTTTATCACTCTGTCTATCTATGGAAGATGATTATGATTAGGATAAAATGTTCAACCCAGGTATCATAGTAAATAAAATCCTGGTAGCAAATTGTTTTATTTGCATGTGCTAAGGAGAGTTATTAGCATTCCTCGACCAAAACTGACATGGCTAAGTGTGAAAAGCAATGCAGCTTAAAGAAAAGATAACATTGTTTTTGTCAGCAAACAAAAAAAGACATATGAGCATGTTATTTTGTCTATACTGTATACTTGTCTATACTTTGTCAAATAATTTTAAAAAATAAGAGAAAAAATGTTTTAATATGTCATACATAGGGTTTGACTATGCTTCAGACATTGGCAACAATTCTACTTTAGCTATTTTTCCCATCACTGTCACGCATTCAAAAACTTTGGCAGTCAGTGATGGACATCTGGGCCACAACAGCAGGCAACCTCTACCTAAACAAATGGCATGCAAATAATTATGTTAGTACACAGATTCATATGCTCCCCACTGCAAGCATATTGTCATTATCTCTCATTCTCCCTGTGAAACATTCAGATTTGATTTGAATTAGTGACTCCACCAGTCACACAGCAGGGTGAAGGAAAACAGGGAGAGTGGTAGAAGAGACAAGTTTTAATTGGTCTTGTCATGTGATGCTAGGTTAAAGTGGCATTAGAAGACAAGCAGTCCCTCTGAAACTGGGGAGGGGGTTGGTGTGCACATACTAAAATATTGAGGTCATAAACTAGGTCCTTGTAAATTCGGTAAGTTTTTTGACAAGACCCTGACACTTTCCTGCTCAAAAACAAAATGCTCCCATTCTAATTATTGTTGTGTCCTCCTGTATTGTCACTGTGACATTTATTCACCCCATGTGGAAAATGAAGAACTGAGTCAGTCTGTCAAATGACAAACAGTCTTGTAAAACATTGTAACAAGTCATTCCAACATGCACTATTCATGCCTTGGAAACAATTCAAATGTTTATAAAACCATTAACAATTAAGGAAACACTTCATCACCACATTATATTACCAAGACCTTCTAGCTCCAGGGACATCAATCTGTCCAATTAGGTAGTCCAGTTACTCCAAGATGGCACATCCATGCATGCAGTCACAAGAACGTTTGCTGTGTCTCCCAGGACAGTTGCAAGAGCATGGAGGAAATACAAGGGGACCGGCTGCTACACCAGGAGAGCTGGACAGGGTCATAAAAAGAAAGCAAACCCAGCATCAGGACCAATATCTGCTCCAGCACTGTGACAGCCCAACAAAATGACCTCAGAAAGCTACTGATGTGAATGATTCTAATCAAACTGCCAGAAACAGACACCATGAAGGTGGCATGATGGCCCGACATCCTCTAGTACAACCTTTGCTCAGAGTGCAGTACCATGCTGCTCAATTTGCATTAGCCAGAGAAAACCAGAAGGTCTGCATCTCAAGGTCTGCCACTGGCGCCCCATTCTCTTTACAGATAATAGCAGGTTTACACTGACTACAAATGACAATGGGTCTGGAAATGCTGTGGTGAATGTTAACACTGCCTGGCAGCATGGCTGCTTTGGTGGTGGGTCAGTAATGGTCTAGGAAGGCCTGTGATTTAAATTTTTCATTTTGATTTTCACTGTGATTTTGAATTCAGCTTTCTGTCACGACCGGCTGCGTAGAGACTCGTATTTTGAAAGGATTCCCCCGTGGGAGTAGTTATCTCTGAGCTTCCCTGAGTAATTAGGCAACTCCACTCACCTGTGTTCTCTTGCAGGTTTTCACGGTATTTAGCCTCCTCCCCAGCAACAGACGGATCGCGGGATTGTCTGCTTCACCACCGAGAAGTACAGCCAAGAGGATTCCAAGCAGACGGCGGAGACTCTTCGTGACAGACCGTCTCCAGGACCCTGCGCTAACTACGTCAAGTGTAACCAGTTCCACGGTGAGATCCGACAACCCGTTTCCACGGTGGGTTCCGTCCGTAGGCCCGGAGGTCTACCTTTCGACCCGTGACTGTTTTGGGTTTTGCTCCGTTCTGATTATCTGAGGAAATCAGCCTCAGGATTCCATGAGTATTGTTTTTCCCTCCTGTCCCGACAAGGATGCTAAGGGGAGGTGTTTTTAGTTTTGAAGAGACATTTATGTTTGATTATTAGACTCTGCCCTGCCCTCCTAGCAGGGAACCCGGTCACCGTTCCGGACGCTGGGCCAGTGGTTCCGTTTCCGTGAGGAATTACCCTGCGGATCAAGACCTGGATTTATCTACGCCATTCCCCTAAGAATCCTACGGAGTTACCTGGTGGGCTCCAGGGTGCGAATCATTCCAGAGTAGGAATTAAGATGAACTATTGCTTCCGTTCTTCCATGACCATTTACCTGAATCACTACTACGTTGTTTACCTTCCTTGTCAATAAACCAGTGTGTGTATTGGAACTAGAGTTGTTGTGTGGCTTTTGGGTCCTCTTACCTTCGAATCCTGACACTTTCCACAGTTTGATGATTTTGGCTTTCATTGACTGCCATGCCATTTTGTTCCAAAGACTGTTCCAACACCATGTAGCTCAATTTGCATTAGCCTCCATGTCGTCTTGTGGGATATATTTTAGTGTTGTAGTGTTGTAGTCTTTTACAAAAGCAATAGCTGCTAATGCAGCAACGGACAACAACATAACACTCTTAATCATTTGTTAACTACTGATGCCATCTTCAGTGTGAAAAAATAAGCAACAATCTTCACCCCCATCCCCACCATTTCCCTACTCATAGCTATAAAAATATGGCATTGACTATCCCCACTCCACTGTGGGGCACTGTTTTGAACTCGTTTACATCATATATAACAAATAGGACCTTTTTCTGTTACAATTTATTTGCCTCTTTCTCACCTGCCCCTTTCTCCCGAGGGGTGTCTCAAGGTTCTATCTTGGGACCTATTCCTTTTCACACTACATTCTGCCCTTGGGTTCAGTCATTAATAAACACAATATTTTCACTGTTGTTGTTGCTGATTAACCAATACCAGTGAAATCATTATCCAGTAACTCATGACAGTCTCTAGCTAAATGTCTAAAAGATCTTAAGACCTAGCTAGGGGCCTCTGATGGATCCAAAACCCTTTGACCCTAAGCACAATTTAGTAATTCCTTGGTTGACACCTATGGTAAGGAACCTAGGCATATGCTTTGACAAATACTTGACGTATAATAAACGTTAATTAAAAACCTTTTGTGTTCAAAACCACTAGACTTGATTACTGTAATGCTTACATGTTGAACTTCCCAATTCCTCCATTCAGTATCTTCAGTTAATACAAAATGCCACTGTTTGCCTCCTGACAAACACTCATAGACACAATCATATTATCCCAGTTCTTCAAACTTCCAACCTCCTTCAGAATCAACGTCTGCTCTATGTGTGTAAGTCACTTAATAAATAAGCTCCTTCTTATCTTCAGGATCTACTTAACTTTTGTAAGCATGATAGCTAAGTTCCTGAAATCAGCTCCTGGTTGAGATTTCAAAAGAAGAAGAAAAAAAAAAAGGGATGATTGTGAAATTGCAGTGTCTTCGTATAAATAATGGAAATCCCTCCCTCTTTTTATTCACAACTCCGCTGACATTGCAGTTTTGCAATGTCAGATATACCTTTTAGTAAGGCTTTCAATTACTAATCTCACCCATTTTATTATTTGCCAATTTTTATTTTATTTGTCTTTCTTATTCTGTCTCAATTTGTTTGTGAATTACTTTGCTGTATTTTAAGCAGTTCGGGCAACCTTGTGTATTTAAATGTGCTATACAAATAAAGGTGGATTTGATTTAATCTGATTAAAAACAGTCATTCTTGAGAGAAGTGAGAGAAATGTAGGTCATAACAAGGATGAGAGATAGCAGGGTATCAAGCTTTTATTTATTTATTTTTAGTTTGTATATACTTTGTTTTATGATTAGAATTTCTATAACAAAATTGATTATTGATTATTTGGTATGCCCCCAAACCTGCTCTGCTTTGGATTTTTCAGATCTTAACTTATTTTCTCTGAGCTTTTCAACCAGACCTTTACATTTTTTTTTACATTGTTACTTAAGTAAAGGGAGTCAGCTGCAGATACAAACATATAATTGGCAAGTGGGTGGGTGTAGCAATGTGGCTCTTATGTTTATGTATTAAAAACTACAGGACAAATTGAGTCATGCATCTGATTCAGTATAGGGCAGAGCATTTTATGTGCCAACATGAGATTCTAGTATTATAAGGGACTGGTGGCAATCCTACTGAGAAAGTCACTTTAAATATGGGAATTGTTAATCTTTTTAGTAATTTCTAATTTTATTGAAGTCATACTGTTTTCATGGTGAGAGCTGAAAGTGGTTATTCACACCTCACACTGTGGTTAACAAATTTATGTGTCAGCTCATAATATCGCTACTTAGTGGCGCTCTACTTGCACAGCGTTACTACTCAGCGCCCTCCAGTAGCAGGGAAACGTTTACCCTAACAGATCAAGGGTCTCTGCATACCTGTCAGACTTAGATCAGAATGTAAACATACAGAAAAGTACTTCTAAATTTTATGAGCATAGTGGCTGTGAAAATACTATGTAACAATTTGTACAGCCATCCAGTCTGAAGAAACGTGACGAGCCACACTTTGTTTGGGTGTGTATGTGTGTTTGGGTGGGTGAGTGAATAAATGCATCAGCTTGTCTCTACTCAGTTTTAGAAAGCTAACCTATGTTGCAAGAAAACAGTTACCAGATGTTTTGAGGTTGATCACAAGTCTCAGAGAGCACTCCCTCAGTCATTTTATAGCATTCAGATGAAGTCGGCTACAGTATGTTGAAATTAAGATTTTTACTGCAATTCTCAGAAGCAATCAATCATATCTGAGATGCCATATGTGCTGAGATGCAATTAAGTCTATTCTTTGAGTAACTGGAGTGACTGAGTTGTTGCATCAACACATGGCTTGGCAATTGTGTATTATGGTCAGGTTTGTAGGCCACAGGGCTCATATTCACTGTGCATATATATAAGGATCAAAAATATAGTAGGCCATATAGATATATGTATTTATATATATATATGTATTTATATATATGGCACACAAATAATTCAGATCATTCTGACAACGTAAGTAAATACAAAATGCACTTTTTAAATGTTGTTTGCATTTATTAAAGGAAAAAAAGCTGTCCATACCAAAAATACAAATCCACCTGGCCCAAAAATTTCCGAAGCTGCTGCCACATAATTAAAGTGGACTGATGTGTCTTACCTTTTACCTTTACTGTTATTCTCTTCTCTTTTTTCAGCTTTTTTTCCAGTAATTGCTAGTGCCATATAAGTACAGGTGAGTCAAAGTGATATGTTGTGGTGTAATATGGTTATAAAAGAAGAGTGCACTTGGACAAGGGCTACTGCAACCTTTCCCGTATGTCTCTGTGACTCCATCATCACTCATATCCTTCCCTTTTAAAAAAGCATGAGACTTGGTCTTCACTTTATTATCAGAGAACAGGTTTCAGGTTGTCTGATAATGTAAAATGCAACAACTGTACTGAAAAAAGAGGCTTTGTGGAAGAATGTGTACAGCTTCTCATGACCATAGACTAGACCCTTAACTAGACTTAATTTTAAAGTGCTATATTTAAAAAATTATCATAATATTCTTCTAGCTTTACACGTACTGCATGAAAGATTATTTGATAGAACATGCTCAGTATATGATGTCCTGTCTGTTCATATCAAATCACACATTGCTCCTGTACACCCTGGAGCCCATATATTACAATCTTTTATGTGTGTTTTTCTGTTTTGATCAAATGCTGTTGTCAAAGGACTGGACAGGTGACCCCTGGGCAACATGAGTGGAAATATCTTTTGGGGTTGCATGATTTTACCTGGCAAGGTGTTGTCTCTCTCCATTAGCCATGCAAGCGATCACAAGTAATTCAAATGTATTACTATGAGGTCTGTGCATTTTCAATCCAAGAGCTTTTGAGAGAAGACTATTACTAAGAAAAAATTATGTTTGTTTTTTCTCCCTCTGATTAACTTAAGTTATAATAAAAATAATGTATCTGCACTCTAGATATTATGCATCACTAGGAGTAGTGTGTTGCTTGCAGAGTGCACATAGTAGTTGATTGCTTGCACAAAGAAGGGATGATGGGCAGGTTTGAGCTGTTTTAAAACCACCAAAAACATTATCCAGAAATGAATAAAACAAGTTTGAATTTATATAGTATGGTAGAGTGAAGCCATCTCTCATAACGTATATCTCTCCTGAATTTATGTCTGCAAGAGGGCAGAGCAGTTTTTAATTCATCTTCCTTGTTTATGGCTCCATCTGTTTGTTCTGCAAGTGCACTTGAGTTTTTTATACTATATTTAACTTTTCAATAACTGTGACCTCTCTATGTTCACCTGTTCTACTTAGGTTCCTTTACCTCGCACAGTCAGTTGCTCACTATAAAATTTATTATTGAACGTTTTCTTACATTGAAATTGACAACAGCAAGGTGCTTTAAACACCATAAGATCACTTCATGATTTATGGTGGGAATGTTTGAGTTTGAGTTTGTAACTCTGTAACAATAATTTCATTGTTGAGAATAGGGGTGCACAATCCAGTGTCTTCATGTGCTGGTCCCAAGTCCGGGTAAATGCAGAGGGTTGTCTCACGAAGGGCATCCAACGTAAAATTTAAACCAAATCAAGCATGCGAATCACAAATATGACTTCCATACCAGATTGGTTATGGCCTGGGTTAACACTGGTGCTGTTGACTTACAGAGTGCCAGTGGAAATTGGACTACTGTTGGTCGAAGAAGGAGAGGAGGAAGGCGTGTTCGTGGGCAACAAGAGAAGAGGAAGGACAGGAGTATAGGACTTAGATTAGGGACTTTGAATGTAGGGACTTTGTCAGGGAAAACTGGCTGATGTGACGGAGAGAAGAAAGGTGGATATCTTGTGTGTTCAGTAGACCAGGTGGAAAGGTAGCAAGGCTTATAGAGTAGGAGCAGGGTTCAAGCTGTTTTATCATGGTGTGGATGGAAAGAGGAATGGAGTAGGAGTTATCCTGAAGGAGGATTTTGCTAGGAATGTTTTGGAGGTGAAGAGAGTGTCAGATAAGGTGATGAGTCTGAAGCTGGAAGTTGAAGGTGTGATGTTGAATGTTGTCAGTGGTTATGTGCAGCAGGTTAGAGTGATCAAGGACAGGGATGGAAATGTGTTGACAGGTGTCACAAGTGTGATGGAAAGATGGAAGGAATACTTTGAAGAGTTGATGAATGAGGAAAATGTTAGAGAGCACAGAGTAGAAGAGGTGACTGTTGTGGAGCAGGAAGTAGCAAAGATCAGTAAGGATGAAGTGAGGAAGGCGTTGAAGAGGATGAAGAGTGGAAAGGCAGTTGATCCTGACGACATACCTGTGGAGGTATGGAAGTGTTTAGGAGAGGTGGCAGTAGAGTTTTTGACTGGGCTACTTAACAAGATCTTGGAGAGTGAGAGGATGCCTGAGGAATGGAGGAGAAGTGTACTGGTGCCCATCTTTAAGAACAAGGGAGACGTGCAGAGTTGTGGAAACTACAGAGGAATAAAGCTGATGAGTCACACAATGAAGTTATGGGAAAGAGTAGTGGAGGCTAGGCTGAGGTCAGAAGTGAGCATTTGTGAGCAGCAGTATGGTTTCATGCCAAGAAAAAGTACCACAGATGCAATATTTGCTTTGAGAATGCTGATGGAGAAGTACAGAGAAGGCCAGAAGGAGCTGCATTGTGTCTTTGTAGATTTGGAAAAAGCGTATGATGATGTTGTCTGGTTTAGAGACAGTGGCACTGAGAAAAAGACAGGAGGCAGAGCTGGAGGTAGCAGAGCTGAAGATGTTGAGGTTCTCTCTGGGAGTGACGAGGATGGATAGGATCAGGAATGAGGACATCAGAGGGACAGCTCATGTTAGATGTTTTGGAGAAAAAGCCAGGGAAGCCAGATTGAGATGGTTTGGACATGTTCAGAGGAGGGACAGTGAATACATTGGTAAAAGGATGCTGAGGTTAGAGCTGCCAGGAAGGAGGCCTAGAGGAAGACCAAAGAGGAGGTTCTTGGATGTAGTGAAGGAGGACATGAGGATAGTTGGTGTGGGTGAGGAGGATACAGAGGATAGGCTTGAATGGAGGTGAATGATTCGCTGTGGTGACTCCTGAAGGAAGCAGCTGAAAGCAAAAGATTATACTTTTTCATCCATGTATAATGACCCAAAGAGAGAAAGTGTTTGTTGATATGCATAAAAATAGTTTGGTTATAAGGATAATTGTTGGATATATTTCTAAACCTATAGCTGTATATTCGCAGAAGCAGAGCACTAAATGGGCCAAGAACAGTTCCTCTAATCTTTTTCAAATGCTGCAAATTTGCCTGATTGGCAGGATTTCTGCAATTTTTAGTGACTTCAGCAAATCAACATTGAAAGCAGTTGTGACTGTTGACTGGAGTCAATCTAAAACTGCCTGTAAACAAGCACATAATTCATGATAAACAGCAAGCAGTCTGGTGTTAAAATGGCTCACTCAGGATTAAAACTGCAGTCTCTGGTATTGCAAACTTCTACATTGCCAGCTGAGCTAATGCAAGGAAATGTGAGAATGAGACTCATAATGTCATTATAGCTCTGTCCAGAAGCAGCACATGCATAGTAATGGCTTTTGGGACAGTGACTGTAGTTGTTAGTCACAACAAAGATACTAATGTTCTCATCTTTAACCATATCTACATGAAGAGTTTATAAACATCCATGACAGGTAGGTCACAGTAAATAACAATCATGTTTAAACTACTACAGTGATACTGGTAAATGATAGTCAGGACTGACAATTGAAATATGACATCAAATAAAAATCCTAATCCAGAGGTAAGACATTTTTTTGTAATAATGCAAATGACAGTGTTTTAAATTTGAAACTACTAATTCACTTGAAAAACACAATGTTCTGAGCCCATTTGGTGTCCATTTGCATGTCCAAATTATTTCATCACAATGTCTACTGCAGTCTTGCTTAAGACAATTAGTGCAATAATATGAATGTCATCCATTTATATGTCCTTGATGATGGTCTTAGGAATATTAAGTTGGTAGAGCAAATAAATAGGAACCAAAACAGCATGTATCTATATGCTGAAGTTTTAAAACTGTAACCTTTATGAACCATGGTTTAGAGGCAGGGCCATCAGGTGACTGCGGGTGACTATGTCAGGTGCATGTGGAGAATGAATGGGCGGAGGAATGACACAGCTGGGACCAATTCGACTAATTGTCTGTATGCCTTTTTTAGTAGGTGGGGCTTGGCTAGAGAGCGAGACTGCCAAGACAGACACTGTGAGCCCATGAAAGCAACACACCCTGAGACACTGGTGCACTATTTTCATTATTCTTCACTGTTTCTAAATAAACACGAACTGAGCATGACACACTTCTGTATGTCAACCTTGCAACCTCTTACACAAGGTCAGACACCTTTGCATTGAACAGATGGCTTCTGCCACAAGCACCCTACATGATACAGTCTAATTGGCAGTACCACATTATTTATTGACCATTTACTGAATTGGTCAATTAGGTTAATAGGATACCTCACTGTTTTCTCTGATTTAGAAACCTGGAGCTGATGAGAACCTGCCTAATCCCAGGTAATAACATCATACAGATGGTCAAAGAAGATATACACAATTGAAATAAAATCTCTATGGACTCATGGTAGAAAATTCAGTGTAATATTTCAGGGTTTTTTCAGATGTAGTTTCCCATTTTTGTACTGTACTTTGTGTCTGTGAATGTTTAACAAAACTATGTTTCATTTCAAAGGCTAACTTGTTTTAATGCACATTTTATTTGACACAAGTCACACTAACCCTAAGTATATGGACCCTTTTTTAGGTCAATTTTTAAAAGTTTTTGTCAAGGTACTACTGGCTTTGGAAAACTTGACAGCTCAAGGCTAGTTATCTTTGAACTAGATCCATATGGTGCCTTGCTTTCTGTTGACAAGAGCTCTACCTGTCTCTGTGGTGAGCTCCTGATCTCTCACCATAACAAGTTTGGGGGATGGCAGCACCACGAAGCCCTAGCTGCCACCCGGTGTCGTACACAGCACAATACCCGGCACCTTGTCTTAATGAACACCCTGAGCTGTCACAATGCTCCTCACGTCCCGGAATCCACTTCACTTTGTTTATTTATTCATTATCTCTTATGTTCCTCTAATAAGGTGGAGCTTGTGTGAGATACACTGAGGGATGAGACGTCTGCAGAAGATCTGAATGGAGGCGCTGTCTTGGGCAACAAATGTGCCAGCATTGTGGGTAATGGGCCCACCCACAGGCTGACAGATCTAAAAGGGTAATTAATGAACACCCAAGGGAGAAAGGCAGCAGGGGGTGAGGATGTGTGTGTGTGTGTGTCTGTGTGTCTGTCTGTCTCTTTAAATAATTTCTCTTTGTTTCTATTTCTGTTTCACTCTATATTGTTTTTTGCTTTTCACCTATGAAAAACACTGCACGCATTTTCTCAGTCCCTTGTTTCTGCTCTAGATGTTAATAAAGAAACAAAGAACCATACACAAGCAAAAAAGGGCTTTCTTTTGCTCACTCAAATTGCTTCACACCAGGTTACCAAGGTAATCTGAATCATTTTGCTCACAAACATGTTCATGTTGAGATGGTGACAGGTTGAGCAGCTTCTATCAATCTAAATAAGGTTCAGCGATGTAGCCCATACATTTTCTCTGCCTGAATGTCCTCCTCCAGAGAATGTGTTCACAAAAGCAGCTATTCCTCAGATGGTGGGATAAGTCCAGCTCAATCTCTAACGAAATGTGGAGTCCTATTTTATTGTGCTATATAAAGGCCAGGTTGATGGGGTTCTAAAAATATGGTGGTCTTAAATTTCTAGACATTCTTGGCTCTAATAAAAGGATGCAGCAGCTCATTGTTCTACTTTTTTTCTGATGTGTTCTCTATGCCTGTCCTGAATTCCAATGGGGGAACATCCTTTTCTTTATCACTATCACTTTCTGTCTCTTAAATCTATTGCCACATTTACACCAAAGGCTTCAACTCTGCAACTCCTCCCATTTGTCATATCTTGTTGAACTATTCCTAGCACATAATGCAATGCCTCAGACTTCTAACTTTCCCAATTACAGTCACAATCTGAGCATAATCTGTCTTGCCTGTGATCAAAATCATGATTGGGCCATAACTTTTCTCTGGCAGAATGTTTGTGTGCTTTACACCAGATTGTCAACTTGTTATGTATACACCAGATGCACAAAATTATAAAGGATGTCAATGATGATAGACAAAAATGACAATGCTATGAAGTTCAGTCCAACAAGGATACTGAGGTTAAAACCCAGATAGAAAGGGTTAAATAATCACTAGCCACCTCCCTCCTCCTGCCCACTTTGGAACATGACAAACAAGCACACCCAAGACAGTAAAGAAAGGGACACTGTCCTGTGATATTTCTTCCCTAATTCTGTCTAGTTTCATTTATACTCCCCATCTTCCCTCGATTTTCATTTTCTGCACTTCATAATGCCTGTTGGTCATTACCTATATTCTGTTATTAAAGGAGTAATAGAAAGTGGAACAATAACAGCTCTAGCTGAGGGGACTGGTTTTCAAACCACAGACCATTACCAGACATATGCTTCTACGTATGTGGTGCTAAGAGTGCTGTGATAAATCATATACAGATACTGTATGTGACACTTAATGCTATGCTTCCCAGGCATCTGTCACAACCATTGGCTTGTGCATTCACTGCCAGGAGGGTGTTTTGAGCTGAACACAAGCACATTGCATGTCTTTCAGCTAATGGTACACTGCCGTGACATGGCTTTTCCTTTTTCATTTTGCATGTTAATGGCCCTCAGAGTGCTGGCATGCTGACATGGGGTCAGCTCGTTGATCACTTTATATATGGTGAACACAAGCACGGTTGCTGCTTTTTGATGGGAAGGATTTTCTTTTTTTAATGCAGTCCTATTATTGAGGCTCTAGATGGAGAGGATGAAACAGAGAAAGACAGTATTTTTTTTAAGTCAGTTAGCTGTGGTGGGAGAAAATGAAATGCAATTTGTACACAGAAAATTGGCCATTGTCTTCAGGAGGATTGTTCTATTCAAATAATGACATTGAAACGACACTGGCCCAAGTCTCCAGACAGCACAAGGAGACAACAGAAAGACATAGCTCAAATAAGCAGAGACTTTTGTTCTTGATTATGGTCAAAACAAGATGGAGCCTGAATTACAATCTGGCACTGAGCATGACCATGAAATTAGAAATGATTTGAATGAGAGCTGAATGAATGGCACTTCATCTTTTCATCTTTTAAAACAATACATACCTCTGATCAACTCAAGTCTTGTTTTCATGCTGATAAGCAACCGTATGTCATTTAGGCAATGGGCTCTCTGGGTGGCCCTTGTCAGCTTCCATGTGTGATAGCATGTTATGATGACCGCCTTAACGTTCTGTTCCTAAACTGTGTTTTTTGTTCTAATATTTGCACATTTCCAATATGTGCTCATTGACATTTGGATTTCCCAGAGAGTGTTGAGGCAGGATGCCAGTCCCTTTTTTTCAGTTCCCACTGAGCATGAATTTATAAATTGAAAAACCAGGCAAAAATGACCTTAATCCGCTCTCTATCATTCTGCAGGAAATGTTCGTGCTCTGCAGGGACTGGGTTTACATCCACCATCTGTTGCATTTTTCATTAACAAAATCTATTTCGTCACTTAACTATGCATGCTCAGACAATACTATGGCTCCCATAACACCCCTAAATCCTGGATTGGAAAGAATGAAAACACCAACTTTCCATAGAGAACATGTTTTCAGATTAGTTCTGTAATTGCAAGTATAATACAAGTATATTCATCAAGGATTATGGCTATGACCTTTTCTATGTATTCAGGTAACAGGGGACAGCAAATTCATCTAATAGAGCTGAGTCAGAATGGATATGAAAATAACTTTATGTGATAATTATTGCTCACTGTCTGGTCAAGAGAAGCTTATAATACATAAATACACTGGGAAGTTCAGTGTGTCTTGCTCAAGGACACTTGAAAATGTTGGGATTTGAACCATGGGAGAAAGTCACAATGCACAAAACTCTGTTTATGCCTCAGATTTAAAAGTCTCAACAACACTAAATCTTACATTTTGTGATAAATGACAGGGTAAGACAACTACCGATAAAGTTTTGTTTTTACTGTGCACAGTTTATGATATTTTAAGTAGCGTATATTCATCTTTTCATGGCTGTGCCAAGTCCTCCTGCTTTTGCAGAGTGGCTGCCCAGCCAGCATATATCATGTCACCATTCTCTGATAGGTTTATTGATTTTGCACTCCCCTCAGCACCATCTCTCAAACTTTTCAACACCAGAACTAACTGAGACAGATATTTTCCAACTGCTCAAAATAGATCATTAGCCAACTGGAAAAGATGGACTTTAAGCCCTACAGATCTATACAAAAGATTAGGAGAGATGGAAAAGGGACAAATCCTGACAATCAGCACTATAAGTCCATGTAGAAGAGAAAAGAGAGTCGGCCTTTTGTTCTATGCTCTCATGATAAATGCAACTGAGCACGAAAGACAACAGCTGGGCAATGAAATGTTTATGGTAAATAAATGGGAATAATATTTTGTCTCGGGTGATAATAATATGCAGCTATGCCTGTATCTTTTCTCCCAGCATCATACCTTCAGGACCACAGAGAGAAAGATGATGGACAGCACAGAAATGAAGACCATCACTGCTTTAAATCCTCTCCCTACTGATATGACTATAGGTCTCTATCACTGTGTCAGAGTACATCCATATCAAAGGGGACAATCGACCCTCTAGGACGGGTTGTTTCTGCCAGCTTCCTTTTTCTTAGGACAAATAGGGTAATAATTCCATCAAGAAGAGAGGATGAGGCAATAAAACACGAGAGAAAGGGAGGGGTATTTTTAATGTGCTTCGTTGTCTCGGATGCAATTACAGTGCCCATCATGTGATGCTTTATCTTTCAGTCTCCATGGATTCTGCCCTTGCTCTTGCTTGTTCTCTCACATGCACACACATAGAACTGTGATAAAAAAGAAGATGCAAAAGGGGGAAAAAGGCTGGAACCAAAATGTCATTTTCAATTTTCATTTGTTTGTTGTTATAGTACAAACCTTTTAAAGAATGTTCTGTGAGTTAAAACACACACACACACACACACACACCTTGAGCCAAATAAATTATGATAGTACATTCCCAAACCACTTCCCAGAGAGTTATCTGTAAGGATTTAAAATTAGGCAGCTCTCTATGCATAGAAATTGCAGACAGCGTGGGATAAACATATAATTTCTGATTTTTTTCATGTTGTTAGTTATTTCCATGACGTATTTTTCTGATGGCACTCCGACTTCAGGCAAGGTCTTTTCTGATCAAGTTAATTACTTTGAGGGGAGCAGACAGTGAGGCTAATTAAGAAATATGTCTAACTGAACTATGGTCAATGACAGCCCTACTCCTACCACTGGGTTCTGACCTAGATCACTAATGCCTCCTATTTAGGAATTTCCACATGACAAATATCCAATCAAACTTCCAGAAATTGCCCTCCATCATTGCAGGCTGAACTGTCATAGCAGGCAAGTTTACTGGATGGCTTATGAAGCCACCAATAATCAGAGGAGTTCATGCAAAGTTGTTGATTACCTCAAATTAAGTGTCTAGAAGCCACTGAGACCCAAGTGTGTCACCCATGGCTTAAAAAAAGACATGCAATAAGGCACAGTAGAAATTATAATCAGTAATACCGATGGACACCTAGCCCATGGCAAACCACTAATCAGTCTCTTAGCTTTAAATGTGTTAAAGGTGGCTCACAATGACTTGAAGTAAGAAAGCAATGTATTTTTTGCTCACTGGATTTCTTATAAAGTAAAAAACATTAAAATAATAATAATAATAAAGGATTAATACCAATAACTTTTTAAAGTCTCCTTCAAATGTATCCGACAAATGCAGCCTTCTTCCCCCAGGAAACAAAGGCTTCACCTGTCAGATCCTTTGTGACCCAGCTTATCTTAACATTCCTCCCATGTCAGTGTCAAAAAGTGAATATGCCAGATACAATTGTTGAATTAGTGGATATGGCTGAGCAGGAATTCACTTTTTTACACAGTTGTAAGTAATTTGTTTCAACTCAGTCAAATAGATACAGATACAAATGTTTAAAAACAAGGGCCTAAAAAATCTGGTTGTGAAGCATCTCATTTTCCTCCAACAGAACATAAAACATAATAAAGCAAACAAAATAATCAAAATTTCTAGCTTCATCCTTAGTGATAAACTTTCATATGTCCGTTGTCCAGTTTCGGTCCAGCTGCAGCTGTGATGGTTGCTAGGCAACAGGAGTGGCACTTTGTGACTCAAGAGTACGGGCGGAAACATTTGGTGATGCAATTAGGAAATCATCCATAGACCAGGCCATCTCATTTTGGTTCAGCCTATATGGGCTACAATGGCTACAAAGGTCATGCCTTTGTAGATTGCATCCTTTGAAGGATGCAGCTCCTAAATTTAGACACAGCTCACTAATTTTATTAAACTTTTGTTCTAGAAAACCTTGGTTACATTTCAGAGATAATAGTAATTCAATAGGTTTTGCATCTAGAGAATACTGATAGGCAGAAAACTGGGCCTTCTTTAAATACTAGACACTTATCTTGTCCCCTCTTATGTTAAGAATTAAATAAGAAGATTGATATCACTCCTCTCTGTATGGTTAAATGTGAAGCTAATGCAAAACAGCTACCATAACTCTGATCAAAGGCAAAGGCCTACCATACCTACTAAAGTTTCCTGTGTAACTTGTTATATTATGTTTGTTTTATCTAAATAAAACATTTTTAAAGTGACAGTTTGGTGCTAAGCTAAGCTATAAAGCTTCAAGTTGTAGTATTATATTTAGTGTACAGATATGAGAGGGGTTTCAGAACACACCAGTTCTCTTTAGCTGCCTCATAATAAAGGGTAAAATAAAAATAAAATAAAACAAAAACTTTAAAAAGACCACACAAGGACTGGTCAAACACTAAGTGAAGAGAGATAGAAAAACAGAAAATCAGCCTGGGCACTTGGGACAGATGGGATCCAATACAGAGGTCGGGTGACTTCATTGGCCATAAACAGTCTTTTTCATGAAAATATCCTATATAGTGAGGCACTGGTGGCCAAAGGCAAAGACAGCAGAATTATTTATGAGTAACATTTTGGAAACAGCAGTGAGAATTTGTGGATAGGGTGATGCATATCCGGTGGCCTTATTTTGTGGCAGCCCTTAATGCTTTGATAAATGGCTGTTATCTACACCCTTTGGTGTATGACAGCCAGCTGCTTGGGCTCCTTGAGGGCCAAATGGAGATATTCCAAAATCTGGGTCAGCTCAGGTGACTGCATTAGAGGAAAAGGTTGCTGACCATGAGAAGTCCGGCAATCTTATTCTGTGTCAAATGGCCACAATGAGCTCCTTATCACTGTGGACAGAAATCAGTTTTCTATTTGTTCGCAGCAGCTCACCTCAGAGGGACTTGCACCGAATCAGGATGGACCTACTCATTGCACTGTCATTTCTGCACACTCATGTCTACCTGAGCAGAACACCAGTACTTCTGGAAACTTCAAGTTACTATGAGATATTGCTCAAAGGCAAATAATACAGTCACCTGTTTGTCCATGTATATGCATACTGAATTTCAAGAAGTTAAGAATGAAAAGTTATTTGGAAATTGTTACATTTTTAAAAAGTGGTTTCAGTTTAAGAGGATTGTACTTTGATGCTTTAATCTACCAAATGCAAGGTAACCTTCATGTATCTCCACAAAGATGCAGAATGATTAAGGGTGCAGTGCTGTAAGATCCATGCTTCCCTTGTGTCCACGGCTGTCAGAGTGTATCCAGGTGGGTGGATTGAGTAGTAACTTGAGGCAAAGAAAATACTAAATGGTTAAGTAGGTTTGTTTGTTCCTTAGGGGTTCAGAGCCTTTTCTGGACTAAAACAGATGAGACACCTAAGCAATTAATCATGCTGATATTGGCATGGTGGATACTGTATCCACTCAAGGACAGCTTTGAGATGCATTAAGTCAAGTGCTGCCAATCCCAGGGCACATTCAGCCCAGGGAGGATGCATGCATCTCTTGCTAAACCATGCATTTCCCCTAGTCTTACACTCACCTACTTCTATTTGGGTACACTGGCACTGGTTGGTTTTTCTAAAGATTTGCTACTCTTGAACGGCTGAAGCTGTTTGGCTTTATCAACAGGAAGATGATGTGTGTTCACAGCTTCACTTGTCCTCATATTGACTATGCTGCAAGTGCTTTAATCATCCTTTACAATAAATCTCAATCAATTCAGCACTGAGAATGCAGGACACGTGCAGATGGCATGCACTGATAGTCCTAACACATTGCAACTCAATCACACAGTGGCACAATAAAACACCCCCTCCCCCGCCTTCTCTCATAGGACAAGGATCTGTGAAGCGGGACTCTTGCTAATCTATGCCATCGCTGTGCCATGTAATCAGAGCTAGTATCACCCTCCTCCGTTTTCCAATGTCAAACCTTAACAATGATATGAGGACTTATTAGTTTAATATGCAACATAAACAAATCACAACCACTTAGTGGAGTGATTATTTCAGGAGCACTCAGTGGACATCTTCTGCAAGATTTCAAAATTGAGACTGTGGTCAAGGGGATTGGATTATGGCATGATAGTGGTAAACAGGTGGCTCAATCGGCAATTTGCCAAAACACGCTGCACCAAATGGAATAAAATGGTGAAACAGATGTTCTGCTGTGCTGTGCCTTGATTTAAGTGGTGCTCACACTTTTAAAGCCTACTGAAGTATACACTGTCCCTGGCACTGGAATGGCTGATGGACCTGCTGGAGGACTTGACAGTGGCTGTGAACCCAGTAAACACTGAGTCTGACTCCTTGCTGAGTGCGGTCTGACATGGGTGTCAAGCAAATGAGAGGAGCCTGTGGAGGAGAGAATGAGGGAAAGAGTGGAGGAAGCAGACAGCTGGTTGTATATGCAACGCAGTTGATCCGAGACATGCAGTGAAAGGGAGGGAAACGTGAACAGAATGCATTGGCCTATAGGTGTTATGTCAGAGGCGCTGGCCTCAGTTTGGTTTTACTCTCTGAGGCCATTTAGATATTTAGGTACCACTGCCAAAATCACTGACCTCTTCCCTCTGAGGCAATCAGACAGTTTTAACAGTGGTGAGAGAAGTAGTAAATCTGCATGACAGTGAGTCAGTAATAACATTTACGGCCAGAGATGAGTCACTCTCAGTGTAGAAGGTTATTGCAACACTCCTCCTGCAACAGTGACAGTTAATGGAAAAAGACTGAATGATCAACTAATAATTGCCATTGTGGTTTTGATATGCTTTTAAGAAAAGAGGAGAAGGAAGTTCACAATGAGGAAGTGTCTGAAAGCCTGTAATGACAGCGGACGGTGCTCAGAGAGATGGAGTGTGGGTGGATAGTGTGGATAGCTGTGAAATTGATGCGACCTTGAAAAGATCTGGAGACAGGGAGACTCTGCCTGGTAATTACGGTGAAAACGTGTGTAACTAACTACCATGTTCAGCCCGCCAATGAGCACAGGCTCCCTGACCACGCACCCTACTCAATTACAGGGGAGAGAGATGAGGAGAGGGCCAGCAGGAGAGAGAGGAGGGAAGAACTAGGGTCATTTTCCCCTTCGATGACCTTCAGACTAATGCGACCCAGGAGAGCTAGCTATTTTCTGAATCTCAGTGAAAGATGTCCCCACACTCTTAGAGATTATTTTCTTCTGTTTCAGCTAGGATTCAGGTGGGGAAGGATGGTAAGCTGAGAAAGAGTAAACAAGATAAAGTCAACATGTTTGCTTCAGTTAAACAAAGAAGAGTAACTTAATTAGAGGAAAATGTGTGTATTATTAAATCTGATATTCTATCTTTAGTTTTTCGTTCCCTCATTCTGTTGATGTCCTATCCTGTTATAAACAGATTAAGCGGTATTACAGTAGGTGTTGTATGTAATTGCGCATAGTTTTAGTCTTCTGTCACTTATAACTGTGGCCTCTTATTTGTCTTGTCATGTTTTTAAAGATGCATCCATGCTTTCCTGATGGATGTCGATGTTCCTTCACAGAGACATAATGCACGTTTATTCTGCGCAGCAAATAAAATGATTCTGATGTGAATGTGATATCAATGAGGCAAATATTTATTTAAAGTTTGCTTGATTGGCACAGGAAGAACATCTTTGGAAATGTTTGAATATAATTAGAAGGGTGATGAAATTATTTTCTAATTGCTAGCTCAAAGCTCATGGCGTGTTAATGAACTTTGCCTCCTAACTTTGAAGCCTCAAACAGATTGTCCATCTGTATGATGCCATATGTGTCTAGTGGCTGCAGCAACAAACTGAATAAGACCATGCGTGATGATACAGCCTATTTGTAAGAGGGCTCTGTGTATTACAACAGCTTTGTTCCAAAGTCAGACATACAGCATCTGAAAAGGGTGACAATGATTTATGTTTTTACAAAATATAACACATCAATTAATTATAAGTAATATTATTAGCCTCAAAAAAACCAAAAACATAAAAAATGGGTACTGGGTATTTATTCAGTTAAAGAATATCAACTTTTTAATGTTCTGTTGGCTGTGAAATTAGTTGTGTTGTGATTATGAATTTCTCGCCACTCCATATCCTCTAACATTTGCTATTTAACAGTTTTTTTGTATTCTAAGCATTCAGCTATAATTGTGTTTTGCATATTAAGCAGAAAATCTAATAAATATTTCATTGCAGTTTGCTAAGATTTGTTTTATTTTAGGCTGAACGGTGAGGAAAAAATGGTCACCTGCATTTTTTTTTTTTTTTTTTTTTTGCCTTTCAAATTATTTGATTTGAAATAATTTCTAATCTCAGAGACTGAAGAGCATCAGGGTTCCATATACATAGGTAATCACCTACTGCAAGAAATAATCACTCACTGGAGAAATGCAGTAGCAAATGTGCTAAACACTAAAGGAATAATTACTTATTTATCCTGTTTCACCATAGGTAATAAGGATTTTTTTCTAAGAAATGAGCAATCAGCCAATGCGAAGATCCATTCACAAATTCAATATTGTTGTTCCCACAGTGACTATTATCACCACCTATCCATCTCTGCCATGATTAGATGTATTCTAAATGTTGTAAATGCAAGTTTGATACACACATATGTAAAAAAAAAAAAAAGTACTCTAATTAATTTATCAGGGAACATTTGATTGGAGTTTTCTTTCTAATTGCCTATTTATATAATTTAACAATATACATTTTGATATCATACGGTTTTCTGCATATCACTGGAAGGATATTTTTCAGTGACCTTTCCAAGATACTCACAGCAAAAATATGTGCAATTTTGATACATAGGATTTGTGAGGTTGTTGCTTGACAGTTCCCTGGATGAGGTTCAGAAATTCTGCCCACCATCTTTAGTATTGTGTTCACTAACAGCTGTTGTCTTGGTTGGAAAAACAACCAAACTGTTCACAACTTTGTACACAAGACGGAGAATGATGATGCCGTCTTCTCGAACAGAAAAATGACCCCGAAAACAGTGAAAATGTGGAAGAAATCAACTCAGCTGTACACAGTGTTGTAGGTCAACTTAAACAAGTACTGTAACTCTTATATCAATCCATTCATCCATCCAATCAGTTTTTTCTGCCACTTATCCCGATTTGATTCAGGGTGGCGGGAGGTACAGCACAATAGTCCAGATATCATATCCAAAACGTTTCCAGGTGAGATGACATAGTCTCTACAGCATGTTCTGACTCTACTCTAGGTCTCCTACCAGTTGGTTGTGCCCAGAAACCATACAATGGAAGGTCCCCAGGAGGCCTGATGGGATGCCAAAACCACCTCAGATGGCTCCTTTTGACTCCAAGGAGCTGCTGCTCTACACCGAGCTCTATGTGGATGCCTGAGCCCCTTACCCTGTCTCTAAGGCTGGGCCCAGTCACCCTACAGAGGAATGTTATTCCAGCTACAATTCACAATCCCTTTCTGTCACTAGCCAACGCTCTTGACCAGAGGTGGAATGTAGACTGAGTGAAAAATTGACAGTCAATCTCTTGCTCCATTTTACCTTCACTTGTGGACAAAACTCTGAGATATTCAAACTCCCTCAGCTGGGGGCAGCAGCTTGCTCCCAGTGCTCAATCCACCATTTTCTGCCTGAAGTCTTATATTGGAAGATTATTTCTTCAAACATTTCTTGCAGCATGTCAATTGGAAATTAAAATTGAAAAGAAAAAAAAACACTGATAGTTAAAGGCAATATATCTCTAATTCCCCATGAACCAACCCTAACACAAACACACACACACACACACCTCTCATCTCTGCTCACAGAGACACCTGCACAAACAAAAAGTTACTGGATATGAAAGTCATTTTAAGGATAGGTTAGACAGACAACTTGATAACCTCACTGAGCCCTGACCTAGTTGACTTGTGTTACTTTTTTTTTTTCCAGCTGAGGAGAGACAGAATGGGGAAAAATAAAATCAAGGCCTCACTCTAACTTTCCGGCACTTTGAAGGTGCTCTGTTGCTACTGAGGTTTCTTTATAGTACACTTTCTGTGGAGGCATAAAGCAAAGTTGTACAGCTATGCTGTCTGAAGTTACCGCTTCCTTACAGTGTTATACAGTGAGTGTACAGGACTCAACCTGACTACAAAGACTGAGCTGATACAGGTCTTACTGTAAATCTGCATTTGACACTATATCCAATGTGGAAATAAACAGAATGGACTTCATCATTTAGATAATAAAATTGCTGCTTGTCAGTAATGGCAGTAAAGATTCTCCTGTCTTTGTTTTATTGTTATGTTGGGAAACGTGTTTTAATGAGTCTTAAATAACATTTTTGTTGCAACCTCTTTTAATTCTTCTATGAGTATTGGTTCTGGTGGTTCTTCTAACATAATTATGTTGCCATTTTACCCAGAACTCACCTGGACTCTTAGATTTCAATCTTAGGAGACCAGCTGTGATTGAATACAGTTTTTTTTTTTTTTTTGGTTAGAAAATTACCTCATTGCCAGAGGTATTAATTTATCATATTGTGAATATGATTCAGGAACTGAAGGCTTTGCGTTTATGAAATGGTTTATTTCATAATGTTAAACATCAGTGAATAGTGTGTGTGTGTGTATGTATGTGTGTACAAATGTGGTGGTATAACCTTGTTCTCAAAGAAATCTAGACATGTATACAACTGCAATATCAATATTAACTGTAACTGTAATAACTTTAAATAAAAACTGAAATGAATGTTTCAAAACTCACTTTTTTCCACTATATTCATCCTGTAAGAGTACAAAGATGAGGTATCTAATAATCAAATTCACAGATTTTATATATGTTTATTCTGTTTATGTTTATTCTGAAGCTGAGATAAGCAATGCATTCTAAAAAAGTCAGGAAAAATTCAATAAAAAATTGAAAAGTTGTTCCTTGAATGTTTAAAAATCTGGTAGAACATCCATCCATCCGCCTACCCCCTATTCCTTAACCAGACAGGGATCTGCTGGAGCCTATCCTAGCTCTCTTTCGGCTGGAAGGCAGGGGTACGTCCTGGACAGGTCACCAGTCCATCACAGGGCCTGGTAGAACATTTTCCAACTATGCAGGTTAGTGGACAACAGGTCAGTATCAGTATTTGATATAAAAAGTCTTGGGATGAGGAAGGGATCACCACTGAAAGTCTGCATGGGCAAGTAGTTCAATAATTAAACACAGTTTTTTAACCCTCTGATGCACAAGCTGTGTCAAAAGTGACCCAAATGAAAGATTTTAATATCTTTGGGGTGAGGCATGCAAGCAATCAAAATTTTATGAATTCATCTATGTGTTTTATTCTTCTGCACAGGAATAAAACACATTTTAGTATCAGTAACCTGCACAACAAGGGTCAAGAATGACCCATGGGTATTATCTAATTGGTTTATTTATTTATAGTTAGGAGAATATTTTAATGCGGATCACTCCCCTCAGGGTCCAACTTTCACATATTTAGGCTTCTCTTTCGCGTCTCCAGCTAGTCCAAAATGCGGCGGCACGTCTTTTAACTGGAACGCACAGAGACTAAGTATCATATCAATCCTGGCTGCACTCCACTGGCTGCCTGTGTCCTTTAGGATTCAGTTTAAAGTTTTGTTATTTGTTTTTAAACCTTTAAATGGTTTTGCTCCACCTTACCTTACTGAACCTCTCCACCCTTATACTTAGATCAGCTGAACTATTGCTCCTTGATGTACAGACGAGGAAGAAGCTTCGTGGTGATAGAGCTTTCTCTGTTGCTGCCCTGAGGTTGTGGAACAATTTGCCTTCGTGTACAAACCCATGTTTAAAGCATGACTCAAAACCAATTCTCTGCCAACGGCTCGGCGTGACTGACTGACATATTTATAATTTTATTGTTATTACTTACCTATTATATTTTTTAATTAGCTATGTGTTAAATTGATTTATGTGTTTGATATGGTGTACGGTATAGTATTATTTTATTTATTTGTAGAAAGCCTTGGCATATGTGTGTGATATATGTGTGACTTTTTCACTCAATAGCAATTATGTACATTATTTTGTAAATAATAATAATTTATAGAATAATTTTATGTTGACCTGTTTCATAGCTGACTAGCTGATGATCTGTTGTCTTCCAGATAGGTATTTGATAATCCACTATGTTTTAGCTGCATAACACAAGAACTTCTGGCATTTTTTGGTTTGACCCTTCTTGCAGGTTTGAATAAAAGCTGAAATGTGTCCTTGAGAGAATTATGCAACTTGCAATTCAGTCAGAGGGTTTATATAAAATTCCAAATTCATTTAATATATCATCTACAGAATATAATTTTATATATTCAGAGATCAGAGTAACATTAGGGCACTTCCAAAAAACACTGTCAATGAACAGTTTGTGGCTGTGTCCACAAGTACACAGGTTAAAAACAAATTATAAACAAGATCCAGAAATGCTACCACCTTGTAAGGGCTTGACCTCATTGGTGCTAAATGGAAAATGAACTGTGGTCTGATGAGTCTAAATTTCTGTGTTTTTGAAAATATGTGGATTTTGAAGAAACATACTGTATGCTGCATATCCAGATATATTCTCAGGGAGGCCCTTGCTTATATCAGCAAAACAAATCCAAAACCACATTCTGATTGTGTTGCAACAGCAAGGCTACGTAGTCATGTGTGTGCTAAACTGCTCTGCCTGCAGTCCAGACCTCTCACCCACTGAAAACATTTGGTGGATTATGAAGCGAAACTGTTGAGCAGCTGAAACTAAAGCAAATGGTCTTCTCACTTCACAAATGTTTACAGTGTTGATAAAAGAACGGGTTATGCAACACAGTGGTTCCAAACTTTTTTGAAACTTTTTGTTGCTGACATCAAACTCAAAATGGGCATATATTAAAAAAAGACCTTCGGTTTTGCATAGCGCTATTCTGCAGAAAAACAATGCATCATCTTGTCTCCATTGAAAATAGATTTTTGGTCATTACCTACAGACTAACTCACATAAAACAAATACAAGTGAGTTAGTTTTCCATTCAGTAGCTGATGAAGACACTGACAAAGACAAGAACTCCAAGAAAATATAATTTAAAGCAGACAGCTTGACTGTCTCCACAATATACAGCCCCCTCTTAAGTTGGGAACTATTCATTTAGTCTTTGTCCCCATCTGTTTTCTATCTCATCTTGAAATTGTCAGTTTCACTTATTGTGCAGCTTCCTTGAGAAGTAATATTCTAGTGATATTATGCTCATAATGGCAGTATTCAAAGAATCTCCCTTGTAGACTTAGATCAAAAGTTTATTTTGAAATGGTAGATAAAAGAATAGGAAAAAGTTATATTATAGTGTTCCACTGAGATCGACCCATCCAAGAAATTCAATGGAAGTGGAGTTCAGTCTCTTTTACAAGGCACTTCCAGCTGACTTCAGAGAAACTGAAGTCTGGGACCATTAAAACATATTCCAAGTTAAGTTCAAGGATTTTTCGTAGAATTTCTGCATAGCTTTCCTGAAGAGTATCTTCCTGAAATAGTGAGTATTTACATATACATATATCATAAAATAGTTTATATAACGTTAGGATTGTCCTGGTTAAGTTCAATGTAAGCCTTATTTTCAGCATAATGATCATATTTAGTGCTACTTTGTTAGAACTTAGCTCATCTGATTTAATCTTCACAGCTGGACCTAAGAATAATAATAATAACCGGGGGAAGAAGAAGAAGAAAACAAAAAAAGATGTTTCACTAATTGCTCTAATTCAGGGGGAAAAAAGCAGACAGAATAAAAACATATCCTAGCTCTCTCCTGAGTGTTCTGCTGTTAATAAATGTAACATTTTATTTATTCATTTAATAAATAAACAAGATGTTTCTGAACATTATCCCTCCAGCAATCATGGAAATGTACCAACACAAAATAATTAGGAAAGCAATTTATAGTCAATAATAAAGTTTTATGTAATTTGTGGGATTTGAGTATTAATATTTTGAAAGCAACACAGAAGGGACTTAAAATGTTTCTCCAATAGCATGTACTCCCTATAAAGCAATAAAAAAAGAGAAGAGTTATAAAAATGACTGAGAATTTGAACCGACAGCTTATAGTGTATCATTCATTGGCACTCAATTTACAACTGGGTTTCCAAAATGCATCCAGGCATTGTGATAGAGAAAAACAGGTATACTGATGATATGGAGAATGAACAACTGTGATTACTCCTGTCTAACCAAAGGACAGGGAATTCTCAATTGATTACCAATTCAACCTAACACATGATTAGGCCTGAATAAAAGCAGCACAATGGAGTAATAATCTTTCTGAAAGCCTCAGAGACTCTTTTTTTGTCATCAAGGATACAATCAAGCATACAAATCTCTGAAGCTTCTCTGGGACAAGGCTTATAATGCTGGAAAAAAATGAATAATGAACTTGCTACAGCCAACAGCCTTTTTAATGTAATCCAGCTACTGTCTCTCACAGCATATTTCATCAAGCTTCAATAAAATGATACATGAAAAGTGACACATTATTACTGGAGGCAATCTGAGCTGCTCAGATACAAAACAATCAAAGAAAGCAATCTGAAAAATCACAGACAACAATCTCAACAAGTGCTGAGTGAAATTAGAAAAGATTTAATTTTGGCAGCATAGTAACAATCAAGGAGCGCTTCAGGCATCAGTAACATTAGAGGACTAACTTCCCATGGTACAGGCGGACATGGTTTGTTTGATTGCAAATGAAAAAAGTCATGTCAGAGGTGTACTTTTGTGTTCAAACAAAGAACACAATCCCATTAGAGGGTAAAGCGCCCATTGTTGCTCTCTGGGCTCACAATCAATAAAAACTCACTCTAGTTCAAGTTTCTAAGATTAGATCCAACGTTTATGTGGGCTGAATGCTTAAGTGTGCTTATACTGCCTTGCTGCTTTAGCAAGGTTACACCAGCCAAAAAAGGTTTATGTTTTAGGTTTAGCAGCACAGGTTTTAAATAACGTTTGGTTTAAGTAACTGCGCCATTCAGGGTCTGTTATCAAAGCACGTTTTAGGGGTTATGCATTTATATGAAACAAAGTCAAAAGAGTTTAATGAATGCTGTATGCATTTGAACGTTTTTGATCTCAGAAGATTGGATGATGTTTTTTTTTTTGGTTTTTTTTTTCCAATCAGATGTAGCTAAGAATGCCCAATAAGCTTCATTTGCTGTGAAAATACCACATCCAAAAAGATCAATTAGTTTGGATCTCTTGTTGTGCTAAGATTAAAGGTGCATACTGAGTCATATTGATTTAAAGCTAGGTGCTCATCTCAAATATAGTCATTCAGGTCTTACTCTTAACAGCACTGAACTGTGATGTGTTTTGTTTGTTTGTTGATGTGACATTATATAAGCTCTTATTTGGAAATAGGGGCCAAAACATATTTAAATATGGGTATAAACTTGGATTAAAAGAGAAAATAAAAGAAATTGTTATTGTAATATTAAAGCATGCACCCTTTGAAGCAGAATCCTTGCCAAAGATCTGCTGAATGTAAATAAATAAATAAAAAGTAGCAGTAAGTTTAATGACTGAATGGTAGAGGAAACATTTGGGATTCCTACAGTGGATTGAGTTAGTATCCACCATTGTTCCTCTGATTATGCAGAGTTTAAACTGTATGACATGGAGGAAATATTAATAATTTCTATAATAGCATGGATAAATATTGTAATTAGCACACTAAAAAATAACATGGATTGAGTAATCAATAATATATATGAATAGCAGGGGTCTTAGTGCAAACTTCAAAAGAAACTTACATTGTTTGAAACCAGTTTTTGTACATGCAGACTTCGGTACTGATTTGTTAAATCCAGTTGAACATGAAACGGCTGTGGTTTATTCAAATATTTCCCTCTTATGCGAGTAAATGAACAACACATCCATTTAGTGCTATTTACTAATGCTACTGATAGGTCTGTGCTTAGTGGTCTACTTATAAATGATGCACATAATCACATACCAGTCTTTATAACTTTTCAGTTCATTATTTATACCATCAATACAGTTAAAACTAAGAAATCTTAAATTAAACATGGTGCAGTCTGTGAGTCATTTTAGTTTATGAAAAACCTTGTCCCTCAGTGAAGAAAAGAGAAATTGGTATGAGTATTTTTTATATAAGCAAAATCAATTAGGCATTTTCATCACACAATCTTAAAAGATATATAAAATAAAATTATGAGGTGCTGAAAAAGTATTTACTGGACAATTAAAATACTAAAATTGCAGAAAAAGTATTGAATGAAATGTACAGAATGAAATACAAGAATATAAGGTATCCAACATACTTTCTAATAACTATTAATTAGATTAATGTCCTGAGCAGTAAAGCATAAGAAAGTGATGCATTTAATGTGAATGAGTATTTCATGTTCATAAGTGGAAATAACCAATAAGTGGAAACACATTATTGACATTTTCAAAAGTTTAAGTTTTAGTTGTCTGTTCTCAGGATAATAACAATCAGAATATGTCTATAGACACTGTAATATAACCTCCACATGTTGGTATGTTTCCTAATAAAATGTAGAAGTTATTTATTTCATTTAATAAAACTGGAAATAAATGTGTATTATCTAAGTGCATATCATTTTCTTGTAGATGATATAGTGGTGGGAGTAATGATTATAATCAAACTATTGTTATTGTAGTTGTTATTACTATTTTATCATTATTCATATATATAGTTATGTTATTGTTGTCATTGACTGCAGTCGGAAATAGACAATTTACCCTATACAATAACATATTTCATGGACACTGTGATGATAAAACTGAGCAATATTTCTGCTTATTATAAGAATGATAATAAAACAGAAGTGCCCTGGAAACTAAATGATTTCAACATTGTCACTTCACTGCTACAGTCACTGCTGTAACCAGCTCCACTTTCACCACATGTACCACCTGTGCACTGAGATTCTGACGACTTCTCTCCTCCGGACGTGACTCACCTACATTTTTAGTCACCTAATCTGCCTGATTTTGAACAAAGTTGCTTTTAGTTTACCAACTGCTGCATTCTGTGCTGGTGTCTTTCATGGCCTTATACTCAAGGCCTTTTCCCCAAATTTACTGAGGGTGTAAACACAATGTTCTTGTCTGATCCAACCCCTTTAGCTCACTCATATGTCTACCTTTAGAGCTGTCATCCTTCAGCACTCTTAAATAAACATATTCAGCAGGATGAATAGAGGATAAGTGAGAAAAACAGTAGGGGAAGCAGAATGTTGACCCTGACTTAATTTTTACTGCAGCCCAGTGCAACATCATCCAGGAACAGACATCACTGGTAAATTAAATACACAACATGGCTGAAAACATGGACATCTCATTAAAAACCAAGGGCATTAATGTTGTGCTGTGGCAGCCTCACACTGACAGTCATATAGGATTTCCACAATATGCTTGAACTTGCTGCAGACTTTTGCTCCCATTCAGCCACAGAAGTGATGAGGTGATGCTGGGGAATAAGTCCTGCCACACATTTACCATGTCGGTTCATCCCAAAGCTCCTCATTGGAGTTGAGGTCAGGCTTCTGTGCAGGACAGTGAAGTTCTTCCACATCAAAATGGCAAAACCATTTTCGGACCTGCCCTTTGATTATGAGTTAAGTATTGTGTTGAGTACTGCCCTTGGTTCAGAGCTCTAAACGTATCAAACTTTTTAGATCACAATTCATGGTGGCAGGTCATAGTGAAAAATGAAAAGATTATCCTCAGACTGATACCAAGTTGTAAACATTTTTCATTTTAGGCCTTACTGTAGTATTGAAGCTCCCCTCTTAATTTGCATATTTTAGCATTGTACCATGTAACTTCACACAGTTCTCCAATCTCTCAAAACAGAAAACTAATTTACTGTTGTCCAAAAAACCTTTAAACTGGACTTGCTGGTTTGTATTTTTATCTTTTCACTCTTATTGTGTTGATACACACCAATATGACCCCTCCAATAAAAGCTGGTGCTTTTGTTCCCTATAGAGCTCCTTTATAGCTTTAAAGAATATCCACAGAATTTTAAACTCAATGACTCTGATAATCTATCTAGTCCCAAAGCGGTAGTGTTTTACAGTGTAGTCTAGTGTTTCTGCAATAAATAGAACAAGTAGAAAAGCAGAAATAGACACTCATACTTCAAAATGCACAATAGAAATGGGATAAACTTCACAGGCTGGATGAAAGCATGTGTGCCAATTTCCAAAATCAGAGCAGGCAGTCAAATAATGCTAGTTAAGTTTTAAATTCATGTCATGCCAAACATTTGGCCTATTCCACATGAGATTCCAAGAGTTATGAGAGTTGTATATAAATCATGAAAAATATGGCAAATGCTCTGGCAACATGCATTTAAAATCAAAAATAAATATAAACTGTGACATTATCTGTATACAAAATTACAGATTGCAATGTTGATTTCAAAAACATATACAAAAGTTATAAAGGTCTTAATAATAATGCAAACGCAATGACCGTGTATAAACATTTTCCAAAATGAACATTTGTTACTGAGTGAAATCTTGTGGTATTCTTTACACTTCGTGCCAACTAAGCATGCTGCACCTTCAGAAGCTGGCATGTTAGGCCTGTGGGACAGCAATACCTCCATCCTGCATGGAGAGATGGAGCAGACACAGCCAGGTATGAGGCAGTGTTGGGTTTTTCAGAAGAGATAGGAAATGTGCCAGGTGGTAACAAATCGCTAGAATGCCAGGCCAGCAGGCAGACATTGCTGAGATGAGACAAGGTGGGTGTAAATACATCCACTCAATGGGAGGCTGGATAAGTTCTGCAATGCAGGGTAGGTCTAGAAAGGAGTTCTGCTGGTATGTGTGTCCATCTGAGAATAAATGGTTAATGTAAATGTGTGTGAAAATCATCTTTGAAATATCCACATTCAAAGTCTATGCAGATTCATCTGTAAAAATTAAACAAATTGATACTGATTGACAATGGCAGGAAGCGGAAAACTGACAATTGACAGTCCTCAACAGTAATTGAGAATAAAACACCTTTCAATACTAGTGCACTGAGAATGAACATTCTCAAGAGTATCTTATCCTTGAAACATATGCGGCACACATTTTCATCACAGGCAATCGAGGAAAAAGCAAAGATCCAAGGACAGCTGCTGCAGTTTAATGACTTTATCTTCATTCGAATGGGTACCCTTCTCAAAGGAATCGTTCCACATCACTGCTTAAAATCCATTCAGGCAATATGATGGCCACCTGAGAGGCGCATCAACCAGGATTCTATGGCTGTGAGTTGGTTTTGAGAAACATAATACTTTCCTCTCTGCAGAATTATCTGCTTGAAGATAAGTTTGGCTATGGTGAATCGGTGCACCTCAGTCTCCTTTCTGGCTGATGTGCAACAGGAACCTGAGGCAGGGATGAAAGACGGAGTGCCCTGCATCAATAGCAGGAAACTTAATCAAACTCTATTTACCATGAAACTAATGTGCAGTATCTCAAAGCACTGGACCTGAGTCAAGCTGGCAACCTAACACAACTGTGTTCCAAACACTGACAGGGGCTTCACTGAACTTAACCCTTTGAACCCCTGAACTCTCTATTCCTGAAGCCTGCTGATCTATGTGTTTATTTAAAAAAATACCACACTACCTGTAAAGCAAATATGTCTCTGATTATGATTATGCTGTACTAAGCTTGTTTTTACTTTGCAATTTAGTTACTGTTTTGTTCACTGTTTTGCTCTTTATTAATCATTTTTCAATCCACAACAGGCAGATGCTTTCAACAAAAAAGCACTGATAAATCCATCGTACACTACCTACCTACCTGAAGCTAGTTTGGAAGATGAGTGGTGAGAACAGTCAAGACAGATAATTTTCTCAGATGTTTGTAGAGACAGAAAACTAAAAGGCATCAATATTCACTGTGTGAAGGGAAACTTAACTTCAAATGAGTGGTAATGTCTGTCTGCTGACTGTGTAAGTAGTTATCACAAGTTATCTGTGCTGTGGAGTTCATCGGGTAACTTCTTGTAGATTTAAAAGCGGTATTAACTGAAGATAAACTGCACTGAAAGAACTAGTGCTGTGAAAATATGCATTATAATGAATAACATATCATGGACACGCAAATGGGAAATAGCACAACAGAAAATTAATATAGGTGCAGCTCTGAAAAGAAGGAAGGCGTCTTACTGGAATATGAAAATAAAATATAAAAATATATTTGTGAAACAGGAGAAGTGAAAATAGGGACTTGTGTCTAATAAATAATGGCTTCATACATGTAATCCATAAGAATTCACAGTATACAGATTTAACAGGGTATAGAGGAATAAAGTATGGACTGTATACTTAAAGTGCAAATTATGACACTGCTCTCACTAATCCTGCATTTGTATATTATTTTTGTTTGGTCCAATAAATCACTTCAGCATGTGAGGAAGAGAAATATCTCGTGTGCACAACAATTAGAAGTGGATAATGTCAAACCAAATGCTCTGAGCGATCACCAACTGAGCTGCTGAAATCAGATCAGGGCCCACCTGAGTTTCTGTGCAATAAACCGTAGCCCTCATGGGTGAGAGCTGGAGCTGTGCTCTCCCTCCATGTGCCTTAATGACTTCAACTAAGCAGGTCCTCAACAGATGGTGACATTCAACACCCTAAAGGTTGTCCCAAAGCTTAGGCCAGGAGTTTGAGATATTGTTTTTCATATGCAGGGTTAACACCTGTCATAAATGGCAAATGGGACTGGAGAAGTTTAGCAACATGAGTCATAACCAGTTCCAATTCGCCATCATGCAGACAAATGCTGCCACTGTTGTGAAATATATTGCCAGATGGGTGAGACAATTCAACTTGTTTCCAGTGATTCTTGAAGTATTGTATTATAAGATGTTTTAATTAACTCCCAAATTGTCATACTGGCATAGTTCCAACGACCGGAAGATACTGAAATATATGGCTAAATATTCTTTCTGTAATATTTTAATAAAATGCGAGACAATAAATAAATAAATAAATAAAATTTAAAAAGTATCTCTGGCATTGCAAGAATCCCAGGGCTGACAAGGTAAACGCAGACAGAAAGTGTGCCATAGAAACATGTCGAGCACATAGTTCAGGTCAACGGTGTCATTTATTTTGTTTCTCTTAAAGAGAAAACACTTAGAGAAATACTGCATAGAAGTATTTTATTTAAGCTACTACATACATTCTTCTTCAAGAACCTTAGCTGTCTTGTCAGTCTGCACTCACATCCAAGGATATAGATTTCAACATCTGGTCCCTGTTACTTCACCAACCTCTGTGATTTAAGGGACAAAACTGACCTTACACTTTCCTTAATTGACACATACTGTGCCCCTGCAGTTAGCAACAAAATAAAGTTTTGGTTGGAAGTCTTGTAAGACTTTTAGAGCAGTTTTTCAAAGTACATTTTCACAGAGGAAAGATTTTTATTAATTTTATTTTATTTTTTTTGCACTAATTGAAGATGGAGGTGGAGGAAGAGACACGCCAGTTAAAGTTGTTGGAGAATCTTTTTTGTGGATGTTAGCTGAACTACATGTATTACATCCACTAAAGCTTTTTGGAGCACCTTTGAATGTTGTGTCTATCAATATCTTTGTGCATTTAACTATGTGAAAATAATGTGGATTGACACTGAGCTACTGTAAACAAGGCCATGCATCAAGCAACATGCAATACAGAAACTCATACCATTCAAGCGTGAGGAAATCTTTGCAACATCGATGCGCCCAGAAATTTTGTAGTGTTGAACTGGGTATAGGATCATTCTGAGCACGTTAGGAGCAGAAGTCATTGTTTTGGATTCATATTTCATGACAGACTAACCAAGAGGAGCCATATGGTAATCCAAACTGAACCTGGGTTTAAAATCCTCCCCTAGCTAGAGGTGGTGGAGTGACCTAATGAAGCAGCAGACTGTGTGCTGCCTGGGGTCAGAATGAGAAAGGAGTTCAGATAACTGTGGTCAGTGGCACCAGATAAACCCTGTGACTTGAGCCCCCCTCAGAACACACAACACACTGGCCAGTCAACCACAAATGACTAATACCAAAGTTCCCAATAGCAGCACTGTGCCAACAGGGATGAGGGTACTCTAATATAGTAGACCAAGACATGGCTCTGGAGTTAAGGTGTGTACATCCACATGTGTGAGTGGGTTTGCATTTGTGTGTGTTCTTTATCTTCTTCTGTAAAAACCTACAAATAGACTACATTGTCCAGAATAGGACCAACTTCAAGACGTGCACCTGTTTTAGTATAAATGATTAAAAACAACTGGTCAAACTTAAAGTACTAGAGGCCAAGATATCCTGATTTTCAGTTAAGCTAAAATGTGCCTGCTCCTCAGTTTCCCATGTCTTTTTTAGACCCAGATCTGTCAAATGTCATACCCCCAACTGGTACGGCAGACTTTCAGGAAAATGACTTTAATAATGGGCTGATTTTCTTGATTGCTTATTTTCATAGAAGACATTTTTCAGCTGTTTGTAAGAATGTTTCAAAAATAATTTGTAAGAGAAAAGGTGACGGATTATGTCCATTATGTCCATACCATGGATTAGGTTTATTGATATTCTAAATGACAAATAACAGTTTGTTTTTATTTTGCATTAAGTAATCGCAAAGTGAAAGGTCAATACATTTTTTTACACAACACTAACATATAAAATAAACATGTACAGTCAAAAAGTTCGCACACACTTTCTCATTCATTTCAATAGTAAAGTGTGTCCAAACCTTTACTGGTAGTGCAGATAATATATATAATGAAAGTTATTGATTACGGGAATTGTTCCCTTCCACTTGCTGAAAAGAGGTTTCTTCTTAAAGTGTTTTTATGTATGTTATGGCACGACATTTACAATCCCCATTTGTATATAAAATATAAAACATAATTCTTATATTTAGCTCCAGCCAAATGGAGGTTTCAATTTTCTCCAAGTTGATTATTTTCACTGTGAAATTCCAGCTTTGTGCTTCTAAAAATATTTGCCTCCTGACCTATGGCAGAGGACAAGGGCGTGACCACCGGGGTGGGTGGTGGTGGCATTGCCCGCCCCCATCTCGAGAAAATACAATTAACATTACCCACATTAGAAACGCTGGTAAAGTAATGTTAGCAAAAGTTTACAGTGTTGGCCAAAAGTAACGTCACAATGAGATACATCACTCACCGACGCTGGTGGTGAAGCATCGCATTTTCTACCGAAATAATATAAATCCATCCATCCATCCATCATCTATACCTGCTTATTCCTATTTAGGGTGACATGGATCTGCTGGAGCCTATCCCAGCTCTCTTTGGGTGAAAGACAGGGGTCCACCCTGGACAGGTCACCAGTCCATCACAGGGCCACATAGAGACAAACAACCTCACACACTCACACTCACTGCTATGGGCAATTTAGAGTCACCAATCAACCTGACATACATGTTTTTGGACTGTGGGAGGAAACCAGAGTACCTGGAGAAAACCCACACAAGCACAGGGAGAACATGCAAACTCCACACAGAAAGGCCCCTGATGGGTTTCAGACCAGGAACCTTCTTGATGTGAGGCAACACTGCCAACCACTCATCCACCATACTGCCCATGATAGAAATCAAGAAAAATAACATTTCTGGCATAACTGCCTCATAGTGTACATTTCTGTGCACCATAAGGCAAGATAGTGGTCATGATCTGAAAAAGCCAACCTTAATTTGACACCTCGTGCATTTCTGTCTTCAGCATGTGCTTTGGGTATTTGGCACACATGAATAGGGCAGGCACACATCCTCATCAGCTGTAGAGTTTTCTAATTGTGTGCTGTAAAATTGTCCTAAGTAAACAGGTTTGAACTCCCTGCAAATAAATGAAAATGCTCCCTTTTCTTTTGCATCCTTTTAACATGAGAGCAAAGGCTAATCACACCTTCACTGAGCCAACTGAACTCATCACGGTGTAGATATTAGTGACACGATGGATTCAGGCAAAGCTGAAAATGCAGATGCACTGTCAAGTCTTTAGTCTGCTGTGTGGCAGAAATTCCAATTAAGGAAGGGAGCTACAACAAACTAAGTGACAACACAAGGACTGCAATGAAAGAGAGTCTTGCCTTGTAGGTAACAAAGGCAGCATGCTAAACTGTGTACAATAGTGGCTGGTGCAATATCGTTAAATGCAGAGTCTTAAACATTGTGTGACAGGACATTAAATATGACTATTTATACCGGTGTTTGTACTTTTTTCAGCATTTATTTCAGTCATAATAATTTTTAATACCTTTAAATTTAAATACCTACCTTCAACCCATCGTCAGGAGCAAAATCAACCAGTACAGCATGTCAAAATGTGTTTGTTTTTGTTTTTTTTTGTTTATCCTCTAGGAACCATTTGTAAATGAAATATGTGATTACAAAAGCACAGACACTCATAGAATAATCATAAGGTATTGTTTTATTTTATTTCAATTTACTTAAAATAAATGGAAAATATGTTTTAAACCCATACTAGAGTCATAAATATGTTAAGGCACACATCCAGTTACCCTAGGTGCTTTTTTTATTTTTCTGTCTTCTGGCTCAAATTGGCAGTGAAGAACCATAAACCCCCTACTCTGTCCCCCATCACTCTCCTAATCCACATCCTATTGGTAAATGCCAGAATGGGAGGGCCATGAGGAGGAGTTGATGAAATGAGGGAGCCGCCTTGGGCAATGTGGAGGCTCAAGTTGGCATCCTAAAGTAACCTTTTAAAATGCAAGCATGGTACTGAGAAGCCAAACCTCATAGGGACAGGTTTCAGGATGAGTGCTTATCTATTCAGCAACAACACCTAAGACTGCCAAAATACTACACTAAGCAGAGCAGTGGACCAGGGAAAGGTCATACACAGCCATATGCAAAACCCAGCTGTCTCTCTCCCTATACAGATAGCTGCACCCTAGTGAAATGCATACAATATTAAACAACTCGAGAGTCAGAGGAATGCAATTTCAAGAGACATATCTGATCGATTTTTCAGTGAAATAACCCGGATCTTGTGAAGTGTTATTCCTTTCATATCATTTTGTGGATATATTCATAAACATCCCCGTTGCAGATTGAGGCAGGATCAGCAATGTGACAGATAAATGAATCATACAAAGAGCCAGCAAGGACACTGAGTTTATCCTTGAGATGACTACTTCCACAAGGTGCTGAGTAAGGAATCCCCCATGCAAGCCTTAATATTCTTGACCATTTATCCGGTTGATTTACAAACAGCAGGAAATAACAAAATGTTTTATGCATTTAGTTGCCATTGGCAACATTCTTTTTGCCGTAGTCTTAACTGATAAATATTCTATTACAGAGATAAGACTGCTGTATTGAAAGCTATGGCATTCAAAGGAATCCATATGCAATTTATAGTTTTATAGTTCTTTTTCTTGCTATTGAATGCTGCATTAAGACTCAGTTTTACCATGAAACAGTGCAAGTGCACACACCACTATAATAACTGTTATCATCGATGCTTATAAAAAGCAACATGACAGGTTGAATCAATTCGCTTTGCAGATTTGTTTTCAGATTTCATGAAACATGCATTTTGATCTTGATGGGAGAAAACTGTAAAGAAAATGACAAGAGTGATGCAACTTATCTGAGAAAGCAGGACAATACCCAATACTTAAACGGATGTTCTACTATTTGCACAAAGTATTATTCTTACAAAAAGGGTGGTCTCTGATGTCCAGGCTTCAAGCTTTGCACCTTGTAGTGTAATAGAATAAATGCCCATATCTTTGGACTGTAAAAAATGAGATTGGAACTGTGCAACTGTAATCCAAAGCGCAGGGAGGCTTTCAGTGTAATCAATCTCCAAAAAGGCTTTTAATGGAATCAATGGAGAGAAAGAGGATTGATTTCTGCACAGTATACTTGCCATTTTTAGATATTCACTTTATCAAAACTCTACTTGGTGGACTGAAAACTTCCATTCAGTGATGTAGGTTAATTGCATATTGAGCAAAACAGCCCATTTGTTAAGTGGCACACATATTCATGGTGACCATTAACTTAGAGAAGGCTATATACTATGGCATTGTGGAAATATAACACTGTGCTCTTTTTTTTTGGTTCTTAAAACAATATGGCCCCGATTCTGTACCTGTGGATATTCAAAAGCAGATTTTTTTTTATCTCATTTGAAAAATAGCTCATTGCTTGGTGAAAATTAATCTACTTTGGTCATCTAAAAAGAAAATACATACTGGTAAGTGCTTAGTAAATATTAAACAATAAAATGTTGCCATTGTACACTATTAGTCTACAGGTTTATGGGCACTCTGGCACACATGATTGTATAGGCCCTACTTGTATTCTGGTGCTTGTGCTTAACCATTTAGTTTATATAAAGAAATACAATGCATGGAGATATACATATGATATAAATTTATGATGTTATCTTAAATTTGCCCAATTTCTATATTCAAATTAACTAGGCATGCTTGATGGATCTGTCAAGAAGCATATAATGTCACAGGTCAAGGGACCAAGTTGTTTTTTGTTTACTGATGACTTGCTCGCAACTGCTGCGGTTAGTCGACCTAACAAGAAGTAGAGGTAAAGGACTTTTACAAATGCTGGAACTGCCATTGGGATTGCTTTGAAACCTGGCTGAGTTCCAGTCACAATATGTGCAACACCACCTCAAAATGGGATGCAGCCATTCCAGCTGCAGTCTAATCACAGTGTGTTCAATATCAGCATGCAGATTGTATGTTAATGAGATGTGCAAATGGGGTCTTTGTGGCAACAATTTGAAGAAGGCCATTTCCAGATTTAACATGACAATGCTTTCATGCACAAAGCAACATGAATAAAGAAATGGTTTTCCCAGTCTGAAGCAATTGCCTGCACAGAGGCTTCCGCTCAACCCCTTCCCACACCTTTGAGATGAACTGGAATGCTGACTGTGAGCCAGACCTTATCGTCCATTATCAGTGTTGGACCTCATTAATGCTCATGTGGCAGAATGTAATATTAATGTATATATAACATTAAGGTAAGCCATGCGAGGGACTGACGACCTGTCCAGGGTGTACCCCTGGCTTTCGCCCAAAGAAAGCTGGGATAAGCAAGTATATATGTATATATATAATAAGAAAGGTGAGCCACGACTAAAAGCCAGTCAAAGCAAAGGCTTTTATTGTTGTTTTATTATTGCATGATTGAGAAAAATTATTCATTTATCATCTATAATTATGTATAATAAATCTGTTTTCCTCAGTTCAGTCGTGTAAATATTTTTGTCACATACAGCATATTGTAATGTTTGTGTAGTGGACCTAAGGCAGGAGTATATGTTGACATTCCAAGACTGATGGAGTTCTACCCTTAAGGAATTTATTGTTGTGAAACTGATAACCCAAGCAGTGAGTGACCTGTGAAGGTAACAGCAGGAAGTGGCTCAGCAATCTCAACCAAATACTGCACTGTCAAGACTCCCTTTGATCAAGAGCAGACCACAGAATTTGTAACAAACAGACTCCCGCTGGTCGCACCCAGCCAGAAATACCTTAAAACTATTCCGGGTTGCCTTCCAGAAAGGACCTGAAACTTATGCAATGACTCATGAATTGTCCTTCTGCTTTGCTAAATTTGTAACATCTACACAGAGCATCAGTGTCAGACTACAGTGTGAGATAGAAGCCATGGTATTGTCTGTCACTCATGTTTGTGATTAATCCATATACCTAAATGAAGTTTTAGTGACTTTCATTTATGTTGTTGTTGAACTATTGACTCTGATTATTTGCTGAATGTGATGAATATGTGTTTGAAACTTTCTGGGTGGAAAAAGAGATTGTTCCTGTTTTAGAAAACATTCTTAAAAATGTAGGACACTTAAAGGAAAGACTAGTCATTCACATCACACAGTGCTCAGACCAGTGAGACTGCACCATCACAGTCAGGGGACTGTAAACCAATCACCAGCAAGGATGGAGCACCTCCTGGACCAACCACGATGATGGACCAACCGAAGACTGCAGCTGAAGACTGTGGAGAATGTCTACATGACTCCTGGAATCCTCCTCTCCTGGACCAGCCCACAGCGGAACGGCTGAGCCTCAGGAAACCTGAGGTCAGACAAGTAACCTGGTGTGCTGGTTGTCTCACACTGATCTCAATTGGTTTCCATAGCTACCTAGATCTTCCTGATAAACTGCACGGGTCCTCGGACTCAAACCCAGAATATAAATTGATTTTAAAACCTCTTTCCACTGCTGCAGGGCACCTACTCTTACACTGTTATACCGTTTTAATTCATTAATTCATCTACTTTCTCTGTTTAACTCTCCCTCTGTTTTCCCCTATTAAATAAATAAATCAATCTTTAACAGCAGCATTTATGTTATTTCACACAGTAAACTGGTCACTGAACTCTCGCTCAGATTGTAGACTGATATCCTGCATTGTTAACTGACTGGTTGATCTGCCATCAAAGGATCTGATGCCCTGAAATTATGAAGATGGTTTATGATATTCATAATTCATAAAACACATATTATAAACATATATATGTTCTCATGCATGTATATTTATATTTGCTACATTTGTCATTATTAAAGGTCAGAATTTACAGATTTAGATTGTTATATTTAAGTTCTTCTCTTCAGTTCATCTCTGACAGGAAGAGAATAACAGCAGCACATATGTTTCTGCTCCATTCTGTTTGCTCAAGGTTTCTATCACTGCAGTATAAATAGGGAAATCTGTAAATCCTGCTATAAAAATCAATCTTATTGTATTTGTTGTTGTGCTGGCTCACTAATTTATTTTTCCGTATCAGTTGCAATTAAATATGAATCTAGGATGGAGGTGTGAGTAATGTAAAAAAAAAAAAAAAAAAAACTAATTTGGTACCTGATCAAAACAATTACAGAACCACAGTTCGGTGCACTGCATGGCAAATACCATCAACCGTAAGAAATCATGTGACATGATGTCGGTAAACTGCAGACAGCAGGCAAATGTTTACCAACCCAGCTGGTCTCATGTTTTCTTTATGCCAAAGTATGGTAAAGGGTCCAGAGAGGCAAATTAACGCATATAACACTTCTGAGTCCATCTTTCTGTGGACAGAGTGCTCTGTGATACAGTTCACATTTCTCTTGTGAGAGGAGAAATAGCCACACCTGATACTTAAATTACATTTGAAGAAAATGGGGATGAATCCAAAGGGCAGTAGTGAAACCCGTCTAAGTTGTAACTTTAAAAGGGCGAGTTAAAAATAGACAAAGCATGTATCATCTTGTGACATGTTCACACCACTGTCACACTAGATCTTACTTTTCTTCTATTTGCCTTGCTCCTTACCTCTTTTGTTCTCTGTCACTTAACTGTGTACTGAAGGTGTTTAGCAGAAGAGATGACAAGTTGAGTGTCAAATAGAGTTGACAGATTGTTGAAATCTTCACTCATGGTGTCCCGGGATTAAATGCTCTTGACAGGGACTACTGTTTTATTTCTCGGGTGAGATCTGATGAATTATTAAACAGTCATAGTTGCATATCAGCTCCTGTGCCCGTGTGACACACGGCAGTCATGTCAACCCCTGTCCTTTGTCGGCTGTAACATATTCTCTCTGTCATCTATTGTGCTATGCCCGCTGTCAAGCCACAACATCACAAGGGAGCCAAAGACTTTGAATAGATACCCTGAAACAATATTTATTATTCATACGCACAGGACAATGTTTGTTCATATTAATAAAACCATAAAAAGAATGTGACGTAGATACATCCCTCTGGGTTGTTTGCTTTGGTTTCTTTCTTCCATTTTCTGTGTATTTTTTTCTTTATTTCTCTCACTGCTTTAGTTAAGAATTCCCTTGCAGTGCTTTCCATATGGTGGAGTGATATTCTAAATTTTGGGGATTTGTATATAAAGGGAATCACACTTCCTTCAAGCTCATCAAACACAGTCCTTACCTGCTGAGCAAAGACCTCTCAAAGCTTTGATCATCAGACCCCCCCCTCCCCAACCCATGCACACAAACATGCAGAGACTCTTAAACACACAATATATTTGGGTTACTGTGGATGATAGCTTAAAAAAAAAAAAAAGATGTAAATCCAGTGGATGCTTTTCTTTTAACACAGCAGCACCTTTTCCATGCATTATTAATGCTCTGGACATGACAAACACATCTCCAAATTACAGCATGTGGCTAATGTTTATAATGAACCTTTTTCAAAAATAACCTCATCCTGCTACAGAAAACTCTATCTCTGCAGATTTTCTCAACCAGATGATGAAATCTTCCATGCTCTTTTCTTCCACTCCTCCAAAAAAAATCCCTATACTTTTAAACTATACTGTCTGCAAAATCAAGCAGAGAAATTTCACAAATTTTCACTTGTTTGCTTATGATTAATTATTATCTCTTGTGGTTATTTCCTGTGCATAGGTTATGCAATACTACTGCACTAACTCTAACTCAATGCTTGGTAAGTTTGTCCCTGTGGCTTCTTGTGCCCTTTCAGGTTACGTTTTCTTCAAGCAACTCAGAGCAGTAAATCAGTCCTAACTGGGCAGAAGTTCTCAAATTGATGGATATTTTCAGGGTTAAAAGTACTTTGTCAATTTTCTTAACCTTGGAAATTATTCATACCTATTCATACTTCTGCCAAAATTTCCAGATGTGTCCCCACCTGTTAGGTGCTGCCAGGAGAGTGCTGTCAGGCAGAGAAACATGGACATATTAGACAGAAGAAATATTTGTGATCTTATTTTCAATCAAAATTAGCATCATTATTTCTTAACTGACCTGCAGGTATTATTTTTTCATCAGTAATGAGAGCACATAGTGTTGTAGCAGCAAACACGCTGCTTGCCACATTATACTTTTTGGCACCTTTAAACATTGAAACTCAGTTTTAGGCAAAGGTCTTGATTTTGGGTTCAAATATTTTTCTCATTTCTAAACCTCACTTTCATAAAGACAATGTAAGACTCTTATAATAAAAAAAAAAAAAAATCAAAATTTTGCTGTTACTAGAGAGAGTAGTGTTTATGCTTAACAATAAAAGCATCCTATCTGATCTCTGCCTCAGGAGTCTTAGCTGAAGATCTGTCGATGTCAGTAATACAGCCCACTGCCCACTTCTCCATGCCAAGTAGAAAGTCAGACAACACAGATTGCTGTTATCTGCCTTACTGGTGTTCTCATCATGATACTGATGCTACTAACGTGTTGCTGTTTTTTTAGTGTACTATTGTGCTTTAAGAGCTTTGTTTACACATAATTTGGTCCCATAAGTGTGCCCTTTCTCTGCTCTAAGAAACGTGACTGCTAGCTGATCCACACCAAAAGCTGCTTAGACCTACATTGTGTCTGTTTTGGTTGGCAACACCAGACAGGTGTTTGACAACAGACAGCCCATCATAACTGTTAACTTGGACAAGAATACTATCTGAGTGATAGGAGGGCTCCACTGACATGAGCATGTGATTACACCATCATACACTATCAGAAACAATGGGAATATGAAGTTGAAACCTGGGTTTTTTCATCTGAAATATTTTTGACACAATGAAACAGAAAATAATGAAATCTTGTGTTAAAGTTACTGAAAAACCTGAGAATTGTGGCATAAATGATGGATAATTTTTGGTACAGTCTTCATACATCAGAAAATTGGTTTAGTGTTATCACACAATACAGACAACAAACACTGGCACGTTTTTAGTGTGTTTTTCAAAAAAGTCAGCAGGCTACTGCTTCAATTAGTTCAGAACCACATTTTTTAAATGTATTCATTTATTTATTTCCTACCTATTGGTGGTGGTCATATTGGTATCCCAAGAAAGTGGAAAGCCCACAAAAGAGGCAGAAAGAAGGGATAATGATAATGCAGGATTGTGAGGTAGTGTAGAGTGAGCGTGGGAGGATCCCATCTGTGTGTCCACGGTAGACATCCCAGCTACTCGTAGCAGAATTGGGAAGCAGATGGGTCACAAGGAGAAACATATCAGTGTGTGGAGTGACATCCGGAGATCATTACATCCAATCAGAGCAGTGCAGGAAGTGTAGACCAATTGAGATTGATGGCACCAGACTGCTGCCTTACAGCTTTGAATAAATGAGGAGAAAAAAGCAGGGCAACAGAACAACAAAACCCCAGTGTCCTCTCCATTTCTCACTCAGAGAGAAAATGCCCTCTCTGTTCTCATTTCAATGTGCAACTCTGTGTGTGTGCGTGTGTGTACATGTCTTTTTATGGTTGTGTGGACACGTTTTAATCTGATACCATTCTTGTGTGGACACTCTGGCTGGCCCTCACAACTTTAAATAAGGATTAAGACTTGGTTTTAGGGTTCAGGTTAGAATTAGGTTTAGATTAGGGTTAGGGTAATGGTTATGTACGTGAACAGTACATACACCAACGTGTTGGTGAATGAACGAGTGCCCTCACAACTATAGTGAGACATGACTGTGTGTGTGTGTGTGTGTGTGTGTTGGAGTCCAAGCTTGACTGCATGTACATTACTGTTTGTTTATTTTCAAAAGTAGGGAAGGATGCAGGCAAGAAAGCAATGAGGGAGCGGATGTGAAAGATTTTTAATTAATCCTCTCATTTCCTCAATGTTGCTAGTTCATGTTACAAATGTGGCGCCTGTGTTCACATTGCAATGCAGAAATATATTATTGTTTCCATCAATGAGAGTTCTTAAGCTGTATATATTCTAAGTAACAAAAGCATGGAAAATAAAGTCAGTGGCCTGGATTTTTCATAGATTTTACTATAGAAATAAAATAAAGCATAAAATAGCTATATTTAAAAAAGAGAATTTAACATACATATAAATATGCTGTGAATTTAGATGGGTACCTGCTTTTAGATGGTATATTGCAGCAGCTCTTATTAGTCTGAGATAAATTAAAAACAAAATTACACTATACTGTAGTTTTTGTTACTACTGGCTAAGAAAATGAAATATTCACAGGTGACGAGCATCTATTGGTGGCTATTACAGGTATTTCCCCATAAGGTAATGCAAAGCTTTAACATTTTTATAGTTCTATCAGCACAAATGCTGTTCCTTTCTAACAAATGTATTAATGCAAAAAAATATAGAAAATTGGAAGAAGCTACTTTAAATACAAACACATGACTGCTGTAAAATACACCTACCAATAAATCAGTGCTAATCATATAAAGCCACAGAGAACACATACAAAATGATCAATGAAGTATGGTTATGGCCACACACCATGTCTTGAAGCACAACATGTGCAACAACCAATTACTGGATGATTGGTGGTTTATCAAACACAATGTAAGGTTACATAAACACTAAGGGGATTATTTACTAAGCCTGTTGCAAATTACCATCAGGTGCACAAGATATTGCATTTTGCAATTTTCAAATTTAGCAGCATATTTACAAACACTGATGATCTAAATTAACACTGCTGCAGCAGTGCTAATTTGAATGAACTGAGATAGAGCAGTGAAGAAAGTATAAATTTACTGCTACTGAACTTTAATACCGTTTGACAAAACCAACAAACATATTTCTGAACTGCAGTCACATAATGTTTTTCCAACCAAACCAACCATTTAGTTCAGCAACTGATGAATGGTGAAACCCTCTCAGGTTCTTCTCTGGCATCCCCAAAAGAAAGTTGTGATGTAGCAAGAACAGCTACTATCTCAAATGTGTGCTTAACACTGACAGTGTCTCAAATGAACAATAGCTTCTGTGCTAAAAGCAGAGCTGTGAATTTTAAACCTGATTTCTCCTGATGTTAAATATCAGCTGCAATTCCATTTGCAGCAACAGAGGTAGATCAGTCATTTAGGCAATTTGTAACACTTTACATCCTCTCCTCCCATATTTTGAACATTAACACCTTAAATAATGCATGAAACCAAACATTCAACTTGTACTGGTGCTGTTTTTCAGTTCTTCGGGCACAAAACCTTATTGCACATGCAGCTTCACTGTTTGGTGCCAAAAAATGAGCAACAATAGCTCAGAAAAAATCCACAAACAATGCACCGGGAAATTATGTGATCTCCTAAGCCAAGACCACCATTTGCTGCTCATTCCCTTCCATCCATGCCAGGCGGTTAAGATGAAAGTTTGATCTGCTGTAAACAGGCAAGATCTAAATGCAGACAAAAAAGAATTATGTTCAGCTGACACTGAAGTTGAACGTGACAACAATTCTTTGCTACATTTAAAAGACCATTTCAGCTTCAAGGCCAAGGAACGTGACAGATTCAAAATGTGGTGCCCCCTTTGTTTGCACAAAATATGGAAATGGATGCTAATCACAACTCTGCATCCAATCTATGCATGCATTAACACTAACATGACTGTGATCTGAAATAATAAAAAATATATATATATATTTCCTGCATTGTCTGTATTTCCAGTGAATCTATCTGAACATTGATAACCAGTGTAATTAAATATGCTACAGTAACTAAGAAACTTTTACTCAAAGTAAATTTAAAAACAGTTACTTTTTACTTTTATTTGAGTATATTTTTACACAAGTAATTTTAATTGTACTTGAGCACAAAAACTGTGTACTGTTTACACCGCTGGGTAGAGAGATGCTGTGATACTAGCAGCTAGCTTTAAACCGACAAGGCCACAGAAATAAGCCTACTTCTTTCTAAATGCACAGACGCAGTTTTTATTTTTTTTTATTTCGTTATCAGATTTGTAGTCAAGAGACATCATTCATTCATTCAGGGATCTGCTGGATCCTATCCCAGCTCTAAAGGTACATTGTAAGCAGAATATTTCAGTCATATGTGTCATATTTCATTTCATTCTTACACTAACTTACCTGTAATGTTAGACAAGGCCAACTTCCCTTGCAGCAACTCCATGCCAGAAGTGACTCCATATCAGAATTGGTAAACATGTACACTGATAGAACTTCAACCAGAGTCATGCCCAAGACCTTACCTGTTCTGAAACATGCTGGTAAAATCAGATTTCAGTTCTAGGCAATAACAACTTGTGTCACAAGCAGGTGCCATTTACCACCACAAGTTGCAGCTTTCTTCACTAACTGGAGGTTTACAGAAAGTATCAGCTCACCATGCTCATCTGCAGGGATTATTCAATAAATGATCCCAGACACTCACTCTGGACACACAGCTTTTACCTCAACACTTTTAACACTTTCCTAGTCTTATTGCATTTCAGGTGAGCATGCTTCGGAGAAGTCTGGATTTTCAGCTGTTGCCACACTATTTAATAGCATCTTGTTATACACATTAATGTGACCAATTTAGTATGCATAGGATGCTTTGTTAAAAAGATTTCTTGAGATAGTATATTATCATCATGATACCACAAGTAACAGTCACAATGTTTATGTAAAGAGCCTTTTTTTCTGTATACAAGAAATTACATTTGAGAAATAATATCAAAAAAGATTATGTATTTTACAAAGGTCAACATTTGAAAACAATTTTGTTGTAAACAGTGTTTGTAAGAAAATGTAATGGAACTGTTTGCAATATCTCGCTTTTATGCTTAAGTTGTTTGTGAAATGTGATCTCATCTTCATCGAAGTCAGAAATATCAACAAACACAATATTTCAAAGCTGTTAAAAGAAACTGTCATGATATTCCATTTATTTATTCAACACACCCACTAAACATACTAAGTGACGATGGAAAAGGTAATGGCAACAGTCGGTTTCTGATGCCACTAAAGGTCAACTGGAGTCAGGTGTTAGCAATCCTGGAGTCTAATTAATGACAGGAAAATAGAGGTGTGTTTTAAAACTACCTTGACTTATAAAAACACTCAGTGTCAGTGTGCTATTCACAAGCAGCATCAGGGAATGTGAACCTTGCCTCTGTAATAGAGATTTCAGAAGACCTATGATCAAGAGTTGTTGATTTGCATGTCACTGGAAAGGGTCACAGAGTAATCTCAAAGACTTTAGCTATTCAAACAGACCACAGTTGGATATATTTTCTGTAATTGGAGAGGATTTATCTCAATAGAAGGGGACATCCAGCCAAGCTCCCTCCAAAGGCAAAATGCAGAATGCTCAATGAGGTATAAAATAACCCCAGAGCAACAGCTAAAGACTTGAAGAATTCATTGGAGCTGGTGAACATCTCAGTTCATTAGTCAACCATGTGCAAAACACTGAACAGGCATCGCCCCCATGGCAGGACACAACAGAGGAAACTACTACCTTCCCCCCAAAAAACACTATAGAACACCAAAAGTCTGCCAAAGCACACCTTGACACTTCTTAACACTACTAGGAAAATATCTGGTGGAGGGATGAAACAAAGGTACAGTACAACTGGAAACAACACCCAGCACCATGGATTGTGTAAAAAGAGAACCATATACCAACATGAAAATGGATTGTGTAAAAAGCACTATGGATTGTGTAAAAAGAGAACCATATACCAACATGAAAACATCATCCCAAAAGTGAAGTAGGGTGGCGACAGCATGACGATTTGGGGCTGCTCTGCTGCTTCCTGGATCTGAACCTGGACCACTCGCCATTGTGGAGGGGACAATGAACTCCCAGGTTCATCAAGGTTTCCTACAGGAGAATGTCAGGGTGGTTGTCTTCAGGCTGAAGCTAGGAGGGCGCTGGGTGATGCAGCAATAACCTTAAACACTGAAGTACATCTGCTGTAGAATAGTTTCAGAGACACAAAATATGCCTTTTGTATTAGCATGGTCACCACTCAGACCACAACCCAACCCAACCCAATATGCTGAGCCGTTTACACCAGACGTCCTAAGAATATGTTTCTTTATGTAAAAATTTAAATATTTCTTTCTGTGGTTGTCAGTCATTTATAAATGGCAGTACTACTTTTTATTACACTGGTTTTACTTGTCACAAATTTCTTCACAGAACTACATTGTTCATTTTTGTGACATACTGAGCTTAAATGAGTCTCAGTGTACAAAACTACCGTAACGGCTCTAGCCAGACATTCTAATAACAGATCTGATCAACAAGGGACATGCACATCCAACCCTATCAGGTCTTCTCCAGCGCTTGAGAGCAGACCAGCAGCTTGTGTTGGAGAGTAGATGTCTATCTATAATCAATACACCACAATCTGGCCTTATCTCCCTCTGATATGCGCCACAGCCACTTTTCTACACCCTCCAATGTCCTCCGGCATTGCATCTAAAAATGTTGACAGCAATTATGGATTACCCCCCTTTTTTCCAATACACCTATAGTCAGCTTAGTCCAGCAGCAGTCAAATTCTGAATTTATTAAAATTGCTTTGTAAAAAAAAGGGGGAAATAATAAATAAAATCTAGACACTAGACCCTATTATTGTACCAAATTTCAGACACTCAAGCACATTTGGGAGCCTTCTTTTACTGTATTCACTCCCTATTCACTCCCCTGCCACCATTAGTTTAACTAAATGTGATTCCCATATCATCTCATCACTTCCCTGTAATACTGCTGTGGGTGTGTCCCTGTTGAATTGCTCTCCCCAACAAACTGGTGACCTCAGAATGAGCACAGCCCAAGGCTCCCAAAGAAAAAAATGTCTCCTACCATGTGAGGGCAACCCACAACCATTCACTACCTCCTAGTCTACTTTAGGGATGTCATTTCCCCCTCGTTAATGCCCTGGGGCCTACAGGGGCCAGTGATCTACAGATCCTATCTCCATATGGCAAGGACTATAAGTTACATCTGATAGACAGGATGTTTTTCCTGCATGTCATAACCCTTCCTACGCAGGCTATATTACATTCATGCTATACTGACCTCACAACATTCTGCATATGGTACCTGAGGCATAATCTGTCAGTTTCTGACACAGCAATGCTTTTTTTTCTAATGTAAATTTTTGTTTATATGTCCCTTTGTTTCTGATGTTGTTCAGCTTTTATCCCTAGGATTTGGGTTATGTCATGAGGTCTGCATGGCTACAGGAATTGACAGAACATGGTGGCACAATAGAGTTATGGCATGGCTCTGAGATGGGAAGAAAGGAAGAAAGCAAGAATGAAGGGTGACAGAGTAGTGCAGAGAGGAGTTTAGAAGCGGCCCTGCTGGAGGCTTGCCATCGGCTACGTCTGACATCCCTCTTTCTGTCGGACTGATGAGATTACCCTGAATTTTTTTTTTCCTTCCAACTTAAATTGCATTACCACAAGGTTCTTATGTTAGGCAGATCTCCATATTATTCTCAAAGGATTTGGGTTCCATTTTGCTTTCTGCTCCATTCTCTTCTCTCCTTTTTCACTCACACCCAGAGGGATGAAATCTTCTTTTAGAGCCTTGCATGTATTATTTGTTGACAAGACTGTGTGGATCTCATTTCAGTGACTGTGCAGTACATTTGCCACCATGTACTCGGGTATCGCGGTGTCCCCCATTTACATCCATCTTTCAGTAAGCTTGAACAATACAGGTCACTGTAGGCACAAGTGAACTGTGATATCGGATTAATCAACTGTCCTTGCATGGTGGACTGCTAACAGAATGCACTAACCAAGCAATTCAGCCCTTAGGTCAGTGATAATTAAAGATAACCCATTTAAAAGCAAATCCAAACATGGACCATGAACTATACAAATTGGGGTCATGAGAGCATGTTTTTTATGCCACTAATTTACATTCAACCTTTGCATTTCACCAGCAGTTTCACCTTGGCATTTAAGGTTAACTGACAAATTAGGGCACAGTTTTTTTTTTTTTTTTCGGGGGAGGGAGTGAACACTGTGTTCACCACCTCTCTCTCTGTCGCTCTCTCTCCCTCTCTCTTTGGTATACTGCATAGCGTAATGGTCTCAATTAGTCTAAAAGTCACCGTGGGTAATAATTCACCTCTCTCAGGCTTCATTTCCTCTGATTCAAGTCAAGCATAGCACAGGAAATGACACTTCAGGAGCTTTTAAAAAATGATGAGGACAAGCGGAGCAATCAGGACAGTAAATCAGGTGAGTGACTCGCGGATGGCGACAGCATGAGGTGGTGGCAGTGCCTGTCAATCGCCATGGTGACATGTTCATCAAGGTGCACGTGACATCACTCAATCACTGTATCAGTCAACAGAAGGCTTGGTCAGTGGCATCAAACGCAGATCTCATCATTGAAGTGTTTCCTATTAAAATAAATCACTGACAGTTGGGCTTATTTGAAAAATGAATGTAATCTGTTTTAGAACAAGAGCTGCATGTATATGGGATACCCAGATCCTTAAACAAAACTAGATGTAGTTCATGTAGGTGGGCGAACAGCCCTTTAAAGTAACGTACTTTACTTAGTATATCTATATTGACAAAGACATACTTTAGTATTGTATTTTTAATAATTGAGTTTTGAAAGAGCTCAGAATAAGCTTTACTTAAATGTGAAAATATAGAATTTTCCAATTTTATTTCATTGCCACTATATGAATATATGTTAACAATATATGTATATATGTGGTGAAATGTAAATAAATGTAATGTATTAAATCTATATAAGCATATTCTGTGATTCTAAATGGTGTTTTGACCCACTGTGGCGAAAAACCGTGCTGATTTATTGATGTAAACCTACCGTGTGTCATTAAATTTACCGCTGTGAGTCCTGTATATGTTGAATGCTGGTGTCCTTGTTATTGTTAATTACACCTTGAAAAATGACGATAAATGATATGGATTGTGTCACATTCCACCTTGCTGGCTGTGCAAAATAGAACAAGAGGCAGCAGGTATCATTTGCACCTTGTAAAAAGTTCCTGGTAAGCACACTGGGGACAGGAGATCAGTAATGACCTTGAGTCCACCGGTGGATAAGGATCTTTTCCATATTCATTCCAATCCGGAAACCATGACTTACTAATCATTAAAAAGCTTATAGATTTGGCATCTCTGGGCCATCTCCATTTATTATGCAGCCATTAATGCCCATCTCTTTACATATAACTCCCACTCTTTTCAAAATACAGACAATACAATTACAAAGTACAATGTGGAATTGTCACATTTCATGATTGTGCTAATTGTTTCCTTGTTTTTCCTGTTTTATTGCATTGGGTGCTTGGACAAACTTCTCTCACAATTAATAAAACAGAGCATTAGTTGTCGTTAGTTTGTGCTTGTGCATGAAGAGAGGGTTTTTGTTTTACGCCGAGTGGAGGACTTTAGTGTTGCCTGTCCTGCCCGCCGAGTGGCTCCCACCTTCCTTCATCCTGCACTGCACCCACACTTCATAACAGCTTGTAACTTGAACAGTTATAACTTTGCTTATTTGTAGAAAGAAATAACTGTCATTGTTACACTAATGAACGAGTTCAGCTGGTGACTAAGATGTATCTTCTAAGTGCCAATGAAATATGATGTTCCAGGCTCTATCATTCAGTTTTTTCACTCTGTTCAACTTCAAACGCTAAATGACTGTTGTCATATAGAGCATAGGTGTGGATTAGTAAAATCCAGAATAGATTTTAAAATCCATCTTCTCACATACAAATCTCTTCATGATTAATCTCCTTCATACCTTAAAGACCTCATAGTACCATATTATCCCAATAGAGCACTTGGCTCTCACAGTGCGGGTCTACTTGTGGTTCCCAGAGTTTCCAAAAGCAGAATGGGAGGCAGAGCCTTTAGCTATCAAGCTCCTCTCTGTTGTAACCAGCTCCCACTTTGGGTTCAGACACTCTCTGTACTTTTAAGGCTAGACTTAACACCTTTCTTTTTGACAGTTAGGGCTGGCTTCAGGTAACCCTGATACATCCCTTAGTTATGCTGCTATAGGCCTAGACTGCCCGAGGACTATCAGTGCACTGAGCTCCCCTACCCTAACCCTCCCTTTCCTTCCACTCTCCTCCCACCTCACCCCAACCGGTCGAGGCAGATGGCCGCCCAAACTGAGCCTGGTTCTGCTGGAGGTTTTTTCTTCCGTTAAAGGGAGTTTTTCCTCTCCACTGTCACCAAGTGCTGCTCATAAGGGATTTGTTGGGTTTTTTTTTTTTTTTTTTATAAAGTGCCTTGAGATGATTTGTATTGTGATTTGGTGCTATACAAATAAACTAAATTGAATTGAATTGAATTGAATTAGTGTGCCATTACTATGTGCCAGAATTTCATCATCATAGTTGTAATAATAAACACAGATCATACCAGATTAAAGCACACATCCAACTAGGTTAGGTTTAGGTCCAAACAGTGGTCTAAGCTAATACAAGTACTGACTAAAGAACAACATGCACCACACAATTCAAAGAGAATTTATATGCACTTCTAGCCTACTGGTAGGTGTTTTTTGTGCCTTAAGAAGCATGATTCTAATTGTGGAGGTGTGAAAAAAAAATAGATACCTAATAAACTATTTAATGTGGTGATAATATCTCTGAAAGAGCTGCTAATGTACAAAATGACTCAATACGATTTTATTTTCTCATGCATTACCAAATGATATTTCACAACTATCAAAGTTTCAAAGACACAGCAGTGATTCATTCCTTATCCTTCTGGACTTTTCAGGAACTCAGAAACCCTCTGAACAAGGTTAATACAGACAAGATGTCAGTTTTTAAGATGAGAGCAGATTGAGGGTAAAGAGCCTCAGGGTAATGGGATGAAGTCTGTTGCCACATTGTTGCAACATACGTGGGATTCCCATGGGAGGGCTGGAAATGGAGTCAGGACACAGGTCCTTCCTGACATTTCAGGCCCACATGCCACCACCTTTTACATCTCTGCCTCTGTGTTTGATGTCCAAATTGGGCTCTGCTTCATTGCTTTCATGCCTCCGCTCTGTGCTCCTCTCATAAAGTCTCCCATGGTTTTCACTGAAGAGGTGTTGAACCTACTTTTTAACTGATAATTTGGCACAGAGATACAAAGAACATACTGCCCATAATTTAACCATTTCAAAACTCAATGTATTTCATAATTATTCTGAATTTAGAGAGGTGGTGCCATTAAAATAATGTATCTCTGAGTTTCTCTTAGAATGGAATGCATTCAGGTTGTTTACTGAGATTTAATGACCTTTCATCAATGTTGTATTGGCCACTGGACAAACTGGGACTAATCCCAGTGTGCTGCGGCATCTTCATTAAGTTTTTTACTGGCCCCATCTGCCTTTTTAGTGGCCGTCTCTGCCCACCTGTCATTTGGGCTACACATGTCTGCATGGCCACTGTGTTCAGTTGCCAAATAAAATCAAGTTAGGTAGCGTGTGCATTAACATTTTATAAGCCTACCACTGCTACCAGTTTAGGGATTTTCTTACTGGATTTCGCAACTTTAAGAACGTTTTAGTGAAAACTAAGCAACTGCTGATAAATATAGGAGCTTTTTTGACAGATGTTAATTCCTTTCCCTTAAGGAGTGTAACTCTTTCTCTGTGAATATGCTCTACTGAACTCACAGTGCTCATTGTATGGGTGAAGGTATCATGTCAGGTGTCACCCCAGGTTGCTTGGCAGACTGGGTTTTGGTTTCCCCTCCCCTTTATCCCGCATGAAGAAATATTTGGTTCATGACAAAGGGGTTACCAATATATTGGATTCCAAACAGCAAAGAAATGCAAGTACTGATGAAGACCTTGAAGTGGGTTTGAAGGAAGTGGGGTTCCAGAAGCCCCGACAAGTTTTACGTTCTAAATGGAAAAAGCTCAAACAGAAATATTTATTTGAAAAGAGTAACCTCAGGAAAAATGGGAAACACAAAATAACATTAAAATACCTTTCTAATGGTGTTATGTTTTTGGAATGACTTATTGTGAGAGGAAACGTGACATTTTCGTCGCATAACATGACTTAATGGAAACACCGTCATTTCAAAATTGTGTTTTATCGACATTTTATTGAAAATATCAATGAAGTTTTGTGCAAATTTGTAATGGAAACGTATCTTATGAGGGAATCAGGTAACAAGATGCAACTGAGACTCTGAGCTGTGAATTTGCCTAGATGACCAATTACCCATCCATTCCCATTTGTTTGTTTCTTGTACAGTATTTGAGTTCATTCAGTGTTTATAATATCTCTATGTATGATACTTCAGTGTACATGTAAAAGCTTTTGAAATTAGACGTAGAGCAGAATGATAACAGCTTGAAAAAAAAAAAAATTAAGAAATGGTTCCTCCACCCCCATACCATAGTGCATGGCCATTTTTTTCCCAGTGCATCACTGGCTTTCACTGAAATGTGCTTTGATGAAAAAATGTATTGATATGATGTAAAAGCATCTGAAACAGCATTTAAAAGCATATCTTTTGCAGAAAAAAAAGAATTTTCAAATAGTCAAACTCAAGACAGCTATAAGTTGGGAAAATAAGAGCTAAAATCCCTGCAAACTGAAAGCAATACAACAAGTGACATGCCTCTCAATCCAGCTGGCCTCCTACTGACTAAGTAGTCACAGTGTTTGCCTCAGAATTTGCCTCATTGGTCAGAGTTTCCACACATTTCACTTTGAAATGGCAACAGCAGAAAGATGAGGCTACTGTTTCTGACATCCCACTCATTGGTGTCCACTGTCATACAAATACATCAAAGTCCATAACCACTGATTTAAATCTAGTGAATGATTCATGATTTAGATATAACATATTTAAAACTTGTGAGACCAGAGTTCCAGCTGGACTTCATATCTTCTTTTTCACTCTCCTCAGCTCAGTTAATCTGTCTCTTTGACCCTCTGCGTGTGCTGGTCCAGTGTTCTCTGCAGTAGGTTTTGTTGTGGCTGTCGCGCCACTGTGGCACACGCTGAGTAAGAAGAGTAAGGAGCTGTGAGAATCGGGGATAGTGTCGGTGTGACTGTTGGGGTTATGGGGTTGGTTGGAACAGATTGGTCGATATCACACTCTCACCTCCAGGGGATAAAGGACCAGAACACATGGTGGGTTTGGATGTGTGCGTTTGTGTGTGTTTGTGACTGCAAGACAGTGGAAGCGCGCAGGTAAGTAACAGATTGTAGGAAATACAAAATCCTCAGATTGCTGAGTTTAGTTGCCATGACCCCATATCAACCCCCATTTCCTGTCTCTACTGCCTCAGTATGATCAGCTCCATTTCACAGCACCATGATTTTCTTCTCTTGTCTACAGTCATAAACATACGAGTGACATCACTTTCATCGTGAGGAAAAAATGACAAGGCTGACTGTGTGATCTTGAGTTGCAAAGTCTGATTCTGCTATTGCAATTTCTAAAGGGAGTGACTCCCATTTTACATCTCTTTAGTACATTCCTTAGTGGTTTTAATTAGATAGCTAAATAATAAAAGCCCATAGTCTATGACACAAGTACTTAGGATTTATTATTTTGGCGTTGCTTTATCAACCCTGATCCTTTTTTTTAAATTTTTCAGACCAAAAAAAATATACTGCAGTGTGGGTCAAATGTATATATACATATAATGTTCTTTGTATTGTTCTTAAATGAATTAGAAGTAGTCTAGTACTAGTCTTCTGTTACTGAACATATGTTTGGACCTACAAGTAAAAGGTTAGAAAAAAAAAAAAGAGAATCTGAAATACTGTTGTAATAAAGCTGTCATCTGCATTGGGTAAGAAACAAAAGATTTCAGGTCCTATAGTGGAAGGAGCACTGTCTGTTGCTGAGCACTTGAAATCCAAGCAGCAAAGAGATTTGGCACATCTTTATAAATCCCTAACTCTGAAGTGTTGTTTTACCTGGATAATGAAAGTTTAACTCTAATTAATACTAACCAAAGATGCTATCAATTTGTCATAAGCATATTTTGGTTAATTCTTATTGTGAGCTGTAAAAATAGTTACTACTGCACGTTATTGAAGTAGAAAACAACAATTTCAAGTTCAGTTGATGATATCTGCATGTGTTATTGTACATTTTGTGTGAAACTAATGACACACAGAGTACACATTACTGCATGACCATTAGTGATAGTGAACAACATCCAATCTGGGCAAATTACCCCAGGCCTTGATCATGAACTGTTACTTCAGAAAACTATTTCATCCATGCTGTTTTATTATTGCACTCCAGCCTAATTTGTTACCAACACTGACACACTGTCATACCATGCCTTTGTGCCACTTGCAACTCTTACAACAGCCTGAAATACAACTAAGCAGGCATACAGAGAATAGCACATCCCCAGTCTGAATGACCTACAATGTCACGGCAGTTACCTGTGCAATCACACCTTCCTAAATTCCATTATGAAAAATGGTGAGATGTTATGATTGTGAAGTCATTTTCTTGTGCTCTCCTAATCAGTCACAGAAATATAAAATCCAAAATGTAGAAGGAGACTCTTTTCTATTCCAGTTGCACTCTGCAGTCCCTCTAAATCACACTTAATGAGCTGATGGAGGGAGCCCACTTTGTATCACTGTATCAATCATTCACTCTGTTTTCCTCCACCTGGAACCATCCACAAGATCACTTTGGTGTTTTAATGAGCCATTACAATTCCTATCAGATCATCTTTGTGGCATGTTTGTGTTCATTTGTGTTTATATGTGCACACACTTGTTTGTATACACGTGCGTGCATTCTCAAACTATTGTGGACTTACAGTCAAGCTGACATTAGATTGGCTCTGCAGAGTTTCAGAGATAGCAGTGATCTCTTGGCTATCTATTTCTCACCCACTTTCTCTCTCTCTCTCTCTCATACTGTACTGTATGTGAGTGTTTGTGTGTGTGTGTGTGTGTGTGTGTGTGTGTGTCTGTGGTGGACAGTGAGCATGGGTTATAATTGCATTGCGTTGCCATCCCACTCCATCTCTGCACCCATCTGTCTCTTTAATATCCAGCTAAGCACTCTTGACCTTGAAGCATCCATGACAGCCACATCTACAACTACACATCTATGGCTAACTTCTGAAATGATAGAGAGAGGGGATGAGAGAAAGACAGGAAAAAGAAATAGGGAATACAAAAACAATGTGCAAAATGCTGTACCTAAAACAATGGTGAACAAGAGAGCATGAGGGATATATAATATATAAAGGAAAACAGAGTGAATTCGACAAAGAAATGCCTCAAAGGTCACTAGTGTATTAATTTAATTTGGAACTGACTTGATTTTAAGTCCACATGGACTTCTCAAGAAAATGTTATTTCAACAAAAAAACATGCAAGATTAGCTGTGAGTCTAAGAACCACAAAATATGTTATTTGCTTCGTGGCATTCCCCTTATGCTTTTCAGAAGCAAGGCTCATTCTTGAAGCAGTGCCTTTAGGCTGTCATAATGAATATTTGAGCTAACTCTTCACTGTATAATACCAGAGCATATGCCTCAAAGGTACAGCTTAGCCCAAAATTATTTCATTAACTATTTGAATACAGTTAATTATTTACCCTCATCCACTGGTTTACAGTCATGAGGTACTCAATGTTCATTGTTGCCTTGTCAATAAAACAACATAACTAGTTTCGACCTTTGGAAATCTATTCCATGACTACCTTAATAATATCTTACTGACTCTGACAAATGCTTTTAATTCCCCAAGTAAACAAAAGCATAGCCATCAAAGTGGCAAATCAAAAAATGGTCATAGTCACCTCCTTTGCTTTTTGGACTGGGTTGTTATGAAAATTTGAATTGAAAAATATCCCACCACTGTTTGACTAGACAACCCATTTCCTACTTCTGTAACCTCTAGGCTCTGTGTGCTATCAAAATAACAAGAATAACATTCTCATTGGGTATGTATCAGTGCCCACTTATCAACTCAAAGTCATACGTAAAGGATACGGATATTTCTGGGACATTCTGGTATTTCAGGTGTACTATGGTGCGATGGCTTATTAAGAAAATGTTAACTCCCTGCAGCATGGTTATCTTTATCGAGAAACAAAAGATTAGTAACATGATTGATGGGCCTTGTCTCCTAGGAATTACGCTGTAGAGCACCACTAATTGCTCTCTCTTGCTCCCTCCTCCTCTATTTATCTTCCTCTTCCTGTCTCATTCCATCCACATCCATGCCTGTGGCCAATGCAATACACTTTTAGTTATCACCTTTGCCATCAGAGCTTGTGTTGCAAAGGGTTAAGGGTGTCACTGACAGCCTGCAGGCTCCAAGGTAAGAACTAAAAAAGACTGAACTGTCCTTTAAGTTATAGCCAAGGGACTTCATTTTGCATTCAGGCTCAAGTGGTTTGTTGAACACACGCCAGGCCTGAGCCAAGAGGACAGTGAGGGAAGGAGTCCTAACCCTGCATGGGTGTAGTAACGCACCGTGTAATGGACTACTGTACAAGTGGAAATAATGTGCTGAGTCATTTAGGAAAGCTATTAAGCCGCCTGGGTGACTTTGAAATACACTAAGCCTGTTCACCCTCTACATTTATTCAGCAATAAGGCAGCTTCAGCCCGCAGCTCAATAGAGCGTCTCTACTCCCCTCCTCAGTTATCCTCTGACATCTTTCTAACTAAATGCTGAGAAGAAACTAAATTACAAATATCTGGAGGAGAGAAGACTCATCATTAGACTGCACTCTATATCATTTCAAGCTAGTTCAACCTAAAAACACTGAAACACAAAAGTTCCCCTGGTGCCTTGAAAATGTATTAATTCAACTTAGGTTAAAGTTATAAAAATAAATTGTCCTTTTTAACAGTTTTGAAGATGCAGAACTCCGTCCATCCATCATTTATCTAGCATTTATTCCTGCTATCCAGGATCGAGGAGAGGCTGACACAGGGCAAGGGGCACTGCAGAACCTGGATCACAAGTCTATCACAGAACTGATACAAAGAGACAGACAAACACTCACACTCACATTCACACCCACAGGCAATCAATTATCCTAATCTGCATATCTTTGGAGAAAACTCACACAGACACAGGAGAACATACAAAGTCCACACAGAAGAGCCTCACATGGGATTTGAACCCGGAACCTTCTTTCAGTGCTAACCAAATTCAAAACTAACTCAGTTAATGAATTTAGTCTCCTTTTGACATGAACAGCTTAAAGGTGCAGCTGTTGAAGCAATTTGGGAGACAGTGTTAAGTATTAACTTTGATCATGGCCAGAATTGTTTTTATTATTATAAAAAGAAACAAGCATGATTGACATTTGACTTTTTTTTTTTAAAGATGCTAATTCTGGAGAGGTTTAAATCAAAAAACACATGGGGGAACCCTGCTAGTTTTGTTTCTTTAAAACATCATTTAATGTGTTAATGTTAATGTGTTACCTGTTTAATGTGAACTGTCAACTCTGAAGAGTTCATTCATTCAGCTCATAGAAGTTCTCAAGTCATAATAGCTCATTTTCTTACTTGAAAAGTGGTCTTCAAAATATAGAAATATATTGCAGGGCAGTTTCACAGGCCACTGAAGCACTTATTAAAATGATTGAAATGATACCACACCTTCCTGCAAGCCATGTTTGTCCTTGTCATCTATCATTAAACCATCCCCTGTTGTACACTTGATGCAGAGGGAGCCACTGGGTGCAGGGACAGACACAGTATGCACTGTGGACTTAATTGCAATGTACTATAACATTTGGCAGAAGCAATGCAGAATAAAGTTGGCATCAAATAGCATTTTTCATGACCTGCCTGTACCTCAGGTATAAATGACATCTAACCTCAGGCAAAGCTGTAGGGGAAGTTCAAGAATCCCTGTTAAAATCAAATGTCCTCCATCTTTTTTTTTTTTAAACAAGTTTAAATTAAAAAAAATTCCAAAATACATAATACACAAGGCAAGAACTTTAATTTGAGCCCTCAGCATCTACAAGCTTTGGGTTTGACAGCTTACCAAAGGGACTGACACAGGCCATAAAATGTAAATACATCAGAAGCTTCCCAGGTTGTGATGCTGTTCAATAATGGATGTAGTGCTTTACATTTTCCTCTTTTGGAATCAGTTCAGATATAAAAGGCCCCTGTCAAAATTTACAGAGAGGTTCAGAGAAGAAATATTCACAAAGCCTGCCACACAAAGGTGATATAAAAAAAGGGGAAAAGGGGGAAGGCAAGTCAGAAATCAGGAGTGAGTCAACACAAAAGTGCATGTGGGAACATATCTTCAAAAGGGGGGTGTGTTTGTGTGTATGAGCACATTTTTGAGAGAATTGATATCCATGGGTATCCTTGATTTGCTCTGAGCAAAGGCTCCAAAAAGCATGCAGGTGTCTTTCTTTGAGTATTCTTTCCTTTTGTTTTTTGTTTTTTTTTTATCTTTCAACTCTCTCTCTCTCTCTCCCTCCCTCTCTCTCTCCCTATATATATATATATATATATATATATATATATATATATATATAGGGAGAGAGAGAGAGAGAGTTGAAAGATACAAATATATATTGATATATATGTTTAATACACCTCTTGACTCAAGAAAAGCTAGCAATGCCATGTAGAACAATGGTAGAATGTGACAGGATGACTGATGGCATCTTTAAAAATACAATTCCAACATAAATTTATTATCAATGTTTAAATCTTTGTGATGAATGTCTTCTTGTAGGAGCCTATTGTATAATGAATACCTGCAGCTTCCAGGGTTTCTTTAATTAATTAATTAGTCAAGTGAAGTCACTAAAAGGGAAAATAAAATTAATCATTTAGTGTCAAAGGTAACGGGTATCACACCTTGCCACACTATTGTTTTTTTGGTGCTATGAATCACAAATTGTTGATGACCACTGGCTGAGACCAAATATGTTGTATCTGGTATCCAACATTGATTCCATCCATCAGTACACTTCAGTCCACAAAACCACACTGAGCAGAGAATGACTTTTACAATCGTGGGGGTGACCTCCAGCTGGAGCTAATTTCAAGTGTGGACAGGGCAGCACCCTGGAATGCATTTTGCTGAGAAACATATGCTATTCTTATTTCCTATTATTCCTATTTCTTATTTCATTATTTTCTTCAATTTCCAAGGCTTTTCATTACAATTCTTCTTCTTTATGTAGTTTTTGGAAAAAATGCAAGTGTTTGCCCTTTGATAATAAACTTCATCACATAGAAAGTAGCTTCAGTTATTAATGTCATTAACGGCATAACCCATTCGGCTGTGGTATTTAAACTGTTTTCCCTTTTACAATTTTCCCTCTTTATACCCACATTAGGCATATCACTGTACATCAATAACCACTTTCAGTCCTAATAGAAAAAAGGAAAAAAATCTAATTGAAATCATGAAAGAATTATATTTTTTTGGGCTATACAATTTAGGAAAAGGAAATAACTCTCGGTCTGCAGTTCACTCATAGTGACATCTAAAATTCTTAGTTCAGCATCATTTATTCAGAAAACATCATTCACTTTGCTCTAAGAGGACAACGACCAAAATTAAATGCAGGTTCAGTCTAGACACCGAGCCTTTTGAAGGACACACCTTTGTTGGCTGCATGACTGCAAAGGACCCAGCCCATGAATTAGAATATATAGAGATTTCTCTATCTCTCTTCCCCTTTTTCTCTCTCCCCCTTTTTCTCTCTCCCTCTCTCTCTCTCTCTCTCTTTATTAATACTCTTTTGAGTACCACATAATGGTCTGCTGGTAATGTCTGGAGAGTTGGTGAGATTTTGACTGATCTTGGGACTTTGTCTGAGATGCTTTTTGTGATTCCTGAGGGGGAAAAGGAATAGAAGAAGTAGTAGAAAAAGCAAATGAAAAGTTGAACAATAAGCAAAAATTAGTTTACAATCAGTCAACAATTGTGTGTTACGAAGTAAACACCGAAACTGAGCTTGTTTTTGCACAAAAAAACCACCTGGTATGGTCTTTCATATTGTCTCCAGACATCGATATGCCACAGTAAGTCTTCCCTATTGTTTATTTTTCCCCCGAAGGTTAATGGCTTAGTCTTTTAAGGATGGACAAACTAAATGGCACTTTAGTATATTATATCTCTCTTTCTGCAGACCAAACATGTTGTTCTTTTGAGACTTCCCCCACATCAATGGGTACAATATTTCATCTTTCAACTACTCATGACTCCAATGCAAAACACAAGGCACCCTGCTGTGACATATGGCACCCCTCCCTCCTACGCCCCATCAATAAACTCAACAGGGCAACAAAACTACCCGGTGATAGTTTCAGAGCAGGAATAAAGGCTCGCCGTGAGCAGCCCTTGTCTAACTGGTGGGAGACAGCTGGATTAGAAGAAGCAGCGCCCCTAGAACATCCCAATTAAAATCAAAGCAATCACCATCGCAGAGAAGTCATTAGATTGAGAGGCTGTTTGAGGCTAAACGCCATAATAACGCGGGAGCTGCAGGATTTCAAAAGCCTGTCAGACACTGATTTCATACATTGGAAAGTTTGATGAATAGAGCCTTGTGAGAGGCAACTCTTGAGCGCTGCACTATTACTGAAAGCTTTGCTGGGGATTAGAGAGAAGACAGAAGCTTTCATTCCTTCAGTAAGTCAATGTATGAATAATTTACTCAGTGGGTATCTCTGCGAGCTCTCCCTGTAAGCCCTGGTAATGTTTTATTTGTATGTTTTCTGTCAAAAGTAATCTAGCATCTGGAGTGAAAACAGTTGGTTGAGATTTGCTGAGTGTGGCAGGCCTTACGCAGCACACATAATACCTGTTTGATGTGACATTTGTTGTCAGTGATAATTAGCTCTTCAATGGACCATACTCATTCCACATCTGTGAAGAGAAATGCACACGTTTTTCTCGATCGCAATGCTTTTGGTTTTACCGCTTTTCTTGCATACTGTAGTTTAATTTAAACAATCAATCATTATTATACCTTGGATCTTATTTTCATTTCCACTAGTTACAAGAACATTCGACCAACCTTGCTCACATTTCCACAAAAATGTTCAAAGGAGCAAAAACCTGGTTGTTCAGAAAATCAAAACCCGTGAGTTTAGTTATTTTTCTTCCAATTTATTTAACTTAAAACAGCCGAACACAACTGAATCCACCAAAATTGGTCAAAAATAAAACCTGAAGGTCAGTAAACTGTGATGTTTGGGTAATCATTTTCCTGTTTACCTTCATTTTCCCTTACAAATAATGTTTTTTATAATATATAATTGTGTGATTGCTCATATTTGCCACGAGTATTGGTTTAGCAATGTTATCTGAGATATTAACACAATCATGCTGATGACTGTAAAATTATCATAACTGAAAATATGTTGTAAAATATGATAAAACCTACCAAAACAAGACCTAGTTTTAATAAACCACATTTAATCATCCATTTAATTAACCTTTCACTTAGCCAAAGTTGTACTTTTTTTTCCTAGCTAATGCTGCCTTCCATTCAAAGTCATAAGTTGGAAATTCCCACATGTTAGACTGCAATTATAACCTCTGTGTGCTCCAGTGGTCCAGCACAGGGGGGAAATATAGGATCATGAAGGGAATGAAAAAACATGTTCCAGCAATGACATTTTCATTTATGTTTAGACTAGAGCTCCCTCTTTGCCGTTTAGGTTTAGTTAACTTGCTCTCTAAAAAACAGTGGATCATGCACTCTGCCCATTGAGGTTTAATTCAACCAATGAAATTATTTCCGCCTCTCTTCCATCTATGACTCTACACACTACTGAAATGCCAATCTGCCTTTCCTTTCAGTCTCTGGCTTTGATTCTCTCCAACACACATATATGCAAAGCAGTTTCTACAGGAAATCCAACTAAACCTCAATAGCACACATAGTATAGATACTCACATACCCGTATGTGATAAACACACATATGCACACAAACTGAGAGAAACAGAGAAAGAAAAGGAGACTGCAAACACCAAAACAGTATTAATCCCTGAGGAGGTCTCTAAAAGGGTTTCTTAAAGCTGATTTCCACCACACAGGCTTTCCAGGTCAGCACTGTTTGTGGTGGCAATGGTGCTGAAGCATTCAAGCTTTACACCCTCACCTTTCCACTCTGCTACTTCCTATTTCTTCCTGTCTTTACACAGACTGTTTCTGTTCTTTGCATTTGTCACTGCATCTCTTTGCCCTTTGCGACTACGTCAACTAAGCCTGTTATGTCTGAGAATGCTGTTTGTGTGAAAATGACTCACACGTTCAGGTTGTTTTTGTACAGAAATTATGATGTGACAAAAAGAATGTGAGAACAGGTCAACAACAGCAGCTGCGCTCTGTGATTGACATTTTGTAAGTGGAGGATAGGAAGAAACAGTTGTTTTCTTAACTTTTTTCCAACACAAGAATAGATGAGAATGATGAAGATTGGACATCATGAATGTCTGTTGCAGGAAATAAAATACATGGTTTGTATTTCATGTCAATCTGGCGGATAATTTTCCATCGGATTTTAATTTTGTTTGTCAACGCCAAAATATTCTGTATCTGAATCACTGTCATTTAACAGAAATCGAAGCTTTAATCAGCAGCAAAATAAATGCATGCATGATGCCACTCCATTTGTAATTAGTTGGTGGGTCTTTCGCTCATCGGTTTATATATCAGTGTATATTGGTGTGTATCAGTTTTATAAAATTTAGGGTGATTTTTTTTCCATTGCTTATTTATCATTCATTTTTAACATTGTTCATAACAACAGTAATGACAACAATAATGATCTTCTCAGTATCTTTAATCCAAGTATTGTTTCAAAATAAACCTCTCGAAAATTACAACATTAGTAAGTCGGGTGCATTTGTTCACACAGTACTGCATTTTACTGCTACGCAGTTAAAAACATGAAAGTAAAAATAACAGCTCTGCAATCAGGCATTTTTGACTTTATCCAAAGGATTTTGAATGTCCAACAGGGAAAAAAGTCTTTTTTTTTTCAATTCCCATAGAAGCATCACTTTTTCCAAAATTAAAGAACTGAAATGAGTTACAGAATTTTTGCCTGACAATAGCAATGTACTGCATTTAAATAAAGAGTTTCTCAACCATATGTATGTAATGGCCAAATCTGGCAGTTTTACAAAATTTCATTCACCTGTGATCCATGACAGCAATGTATTCCTTCTGCCCTGTTTGACTGTTCACCTCATTGTACATTTTCTGTCACTATCATCCACATCACACTTTCTCAACCATTCCCTCCCTTCTTGCCACCTTGTCTGATTCATGGAATGAGTTAATTTTCTGACAGGCCAATGCACTGATGTACTCTGCAACATCTCCGTTTCTCATAGCAACATTTTTATGAGCTAAACCCACCAGAAGGGCTGCAGGACTCATCAATTTTATAACTCACACATGCAATCGAGTGTTTGAGGTACTCTCTGGGTGAGAGATCAAGGTCACAGTGCTGTACATCTACCTTCTACTGTTTGTCCTTGGTTACATCATGAACATAGTAGAGTAAGAATACCACAGAATAGACAAACAAAGAGAAAGAAGCAAATATATTGGACTGCTTTGCCTTTTTGTACATAGCTTTTGAAGTGATTCTGTTTCATTAACTTGAGATCAAGGTTTTTCTGAAAATAAATAGGCATTAGGATTTTTGTTCACAAGTGTTTCTAATGAGTAAAATACCCATGGCAGGATCAGTCAGGTCTATTTTACCTGAGTTCTTTCATTTTCCTGTGTTTAAGGTTGAAATATAGGACCCTTTTATACAAGCAAATACAAAAGCAAATGAAAATAAACATAATAGAAGGAAATAAATGATAATGCAATCTCAATCTCTAACTTTGTCCTTTGCCACTAGAGGTCATCTAACTAAAAGAGGTCACTATTAGTCCTTATACCCTTCGTCAACAACAACATAACCCATTTTTACAGGAGCACAGTCTACCTAAACCACTTTACCTTCACAGAGCTGAATGCTTACTCATGGTGCCACTGCCTTCCTGTGAGAAAGGTTTGTACAGCACCTAACAGTGAGTTTGTTTGTATAGCTGTGCCTTTGTTTTTGACTTTATTCTCAGATGAGAGCTGCTTTGAAATGAATCATCATTAAGCACAGAACACACTTTTTTTTTCCTCACCGGGTGTAATTATTAAGGGCATCTCCTAATTGCTGTCTTTTCATATTCTTTTGACAGTGTTTCTTTTATCGTTCTCTTTATCTTTTTACAAGTTCTTAAAACAAACCAAAAAAGTAGGCACAATATGAAAATAATAAAATGAAGAGATACTATGTGGTAAAATAAATGGCTACCACCGCCTCCTCTAGAAACACCTACACAAGATATATGAATATAATTTAGTTATGTAATAGCCTAATTGTTATTTGCAATATTCAGTTACAGGTTCTATGATCCATTTATTTCTGTATTTGGTGAAGAGCTGTATTAGAAACACATTTTAATGTTACAGTCCACAATTACAGCAGCAAAGTAGCTCCAGACAACAAAATCATGGCCCATAACAAAGATTAACATTACAACAACTGAACATTAATATATAAGGTAGTCACCATTTATGCCTGCTCAGTTTGCTTTATATTAAATTGCATTTTAAAGGCTGCTCAGGCTGCTATTGTTCAGATTGTAGAGTACAGTAGTGCAGTGGATACAGCATAGGGGGCAAGGTGATGCTGTGGGTAGCGCTGTCGACTCACCGCATAAATGCTCCAGATTTGACTCCTCCTTGACTCTGGGCCCTTTCTCTGTGGGTGGAGTCTGCATATTCTGACCATGTCTATGTGGGTTTTCTCTGGGTACTAAAGCTTCCTCCCACAGTTCAAAGACGTGCAAGTTAGATTAATTTGTGACTCTATATTTCTTTTTGGTGTGTGTCTGTCACTATGTATCAACTCTGTGATAGACAGGTGATCTGTACAGGGTGTATCCAGCCTCTTGCACAGTGTCAGCTGGGATTGGCCCCAGCCCCCTGTGACCCTGAAAAGCAGGAATAAGCAGTGGATAACTGAGGGATGGCTGGGAATTTCCGATGAAAACCACTGCAGAAAAATAAGCTTTACTTTATTATCTTGCTAAATAGTCTCACACGAGCCTCCTGCCTACTTCTGATGCTGTAAAACCTGACAGGTGTTTGTACTGGATTCACTGGGGCCCTGTGTGCAGTTCTGCTCTTTCTCTGTTGTCTGCAGAGTTACTGCTGCCAGTTGCTCATGTAAAGTGAATTGTGTCAATGTTTAATGACAATTTAGATACCAACTCATAAACGGTAAGCTGGGGGTGAAGCTGTGGGACCTAACCGACCTTAGTGGAGGCAAACAGATGTGAGTTAGATGACAGATGTGCAAAACCACTATTGACCATGCAGGTTGTTAATATGCTAAGACTTAATGATTATTTAAAACTGTTTATAGTTCCAAAATCACAGATCATGAATGTCCATGGTATAATTGAAAAGATAATTTTATGGAGTTTCATTTTCTGGATTTTTTGTTACTCCTACTAGAATTAAGTTGGTTAAGTTGTAAACTGAGAAAAAGGTTGATCTTTCTATTTACTTGTGTATTTAATTTTGTCGTTCTGTACAGTCCACCTGATCCTTTAGTCTGGAGTACCAATATAAACTATTGTCCCTCAAACGTTTTGTTACAGAAAGCTCTCTGTAGCCTTCAGCTCAGTGTTTTAATTTTATTTCACTCATTGTTTACATAGGCAGATATTTAAGTCAGAACATACATTTTCATACAAATTTCAAACGAAAGTGGCAACTAGTAAAAAAAAAAGCTGAATTGTGATTATTATGTTACACTGATAGTCTTACAAGTCCAATTAAGTTTAAAGTTCCATTATATTAACCAAAATACTTTGCCTCACTGATTTGCATGTTGATGATATGGAAAACATTAACATGCTACTACCCTGTTTATATCTTATGCCGTCATTGCAGACATGTGCAGAACCAGTAGTCTGTTGGAACCAAATAGCTTACTTTATAAATCAATAATGAATTGTTTTATATTAAGAATGTGGATGTGTTATAATAACAATGCAGACAAACACAAATAACAAACCAAACATTTATTCAGTGTGCAAGAAAAAAACTGGACAAATGAAAGAATTGAAGGGATGATGTTGTTTTGTTGGCTACTCAATATGGTGTGACAGCCAAACAAAACCCTGAAGAATTACTGTATATGCTAAGAATGACACCTTAGGGGATATGAATACTAACACTGTCATTCCAATGTGCAAGAAAAAAAAAAAAAAAACAATACAAAAAGCACTGCATGAGATGTCAACTGATTTTTCCATTTAGTCTTCATTAATGTCTGACAGTAGATTGAAAATAAATTATGACCAATGCAAGGTAAGATATGATAAACTTTATTCATCCCCAAGGGGAAGTTCGGATAGTCTTGTAATTAATTACTAAGTCAGTAGTGAGTAGTTATCTGCCATTGGCTAATGTGTTGTGGAGCCTGATGGCAGTGGGGATGAAGGATCTCCTGTATCGTTCAGTCCTGCAGCTCAGTGAAGTCATTCGTCCACTGCAGCTTCTCTGCTCCATCAGGATGTTGTGAAGGGGCTGGTCAGTGTTTAAGAGGACTGTCATTTCGCTAAGGCACAGAAAAGGACAAGGACACATAAAGATGTCAAAGACAGACCACAATTAAAGAAAGCAACTATTTTCAGAAAAACAGGCCACAAAGTGCTAGGTTTAACAATAGATAAACCATTATTTTGTCACCCATGTGAAGGCTGCCATGGTGTTTGCGTTGCTAAAGTGGGAGGGAAATAGCTCATCTTCATTCAACAATCTGTAGATAAACCTAGAGCAAAATTTTCTATTTGTATGTCTATGAGTCATGTGTGTGTTTTCTCTGTGAGTGTGGTTATGGAGATGTATGTGGAACTGGCAATTGCAGGTGGGAATGTATTTACTGATTAACATTGTGTTATTAAAACTAGAAAGTGCTATTTTTATCTAGTGATCTCAGACAATCAGAACCACATTGGTTCATTCAAGAAGCACTGAACACGTTCCTATGTCTTAGACTGCTGTCATAATGGTATACAATACTTCTCGGAAAAGACAAAGTGCTTTGTTATAGTGCAAGATCATGGCTAATAAGGGCAAAAACTTGTTTAGACCCTGTTAACAGACACACTCATATATTATCAAAAAGCTGGATAATGTAAAGTGCAACAGAGTGCACCCATACAGCCTCAGGGGGGGTTGGTCCCTTAAGGTGCTTGAGCCTTGTGCACAGTGACACTTACTGCCCCAGCTTGTAGGAGAGGTTTCATTTTGATTTTTATGAGGTAAGAGTAAGAAGATTCAGTCTTCAAATATATATTTTTTGTTGTTTATGAATTAAATTAATGGAATATTTATGTCCTTCATCCTTGATCTTCTTGTGTTTTGGGACTACAGAGCAACATATGATGTGACTCCATGCTGTCCTTACAAAGATAAAAGAGACCGTGAGGAATTTTATTACATATTTATCTGCAGCATTGCTTATATTCAAGCAAAACCTGAAGTGATTTAACTGGTTCATGCGTGTATGTGGGTTTTAAAAAAATGATGGCTGAATGATATGGAGGTCAACGTGGGTCATGGAAATACTGCAGGACTTAATCATTTGGTATTTAATTAGACTGTAAACAGAAATTATTAAACAGTCAAAGATTTTTTTAAATTAATAAATAATACATGTGCATTATGTTAATTTAATGAGCAATAAATCAAGCAATTATAAAAACAAATTTACAAATTGTTGATCTCTGTAGTGTAAGAAAATATTTATGTTTAAAACACGTCTTAGTAGGATTTAAATGTGAATCTGTTTTACTAAAACATTCAGGAAACATTCCAAACATATTATCTCTTCCAATAAAGCCTAATTTTTAAAGCTCACTTTAAAAGGTGTCAATAAATATATTACATATAATAGGACAGTTACACTTTTAGTGCTTTATTATACTGTCACAGCTCTATTTCTTCTATTATTTTAATGTTTACATCCACAGATTAACAGCATAAGGCAGCCTAAGTTAACCCCTTTGGGGTTAATATTTTCAGTCAGTATAATTAGAAGATAATGTACATGCTATCTTGCCCGGTGATGCCAGACCTCAACATTTTACATTTCATCTGACAGACACACCTGATTAACTGGTCTGATGTCAGATGACTGAGCATCACACTGCTGACCTATTGAAACAAACAAACAAATAAAATTTAGCATTAGCTTTATATTTTAAACAGAATATTATGAATCTTACTTGTGCAATCAGTATGAATATAGCAGTCAGACTGGTTCAAACGCTTCAACACCGGGTCAGCATCAACAGCTGCAACAGCAGTGTTGCATTTTCCTCTGTTGTATGGTTTAGGTGTCTCTTTAATTAAAACACTGAAGCAGTACAAACCTCAGGCATCTTCTATTTGGTCTTGGAAGTTCTGATGCAATATGGTTAGGCATCTTATAAGCAGCACCCTAATACTCTCACACACACACACACACACACACACACACACACATATATTTTTCTGTAGAACTAACTAAATGCTCACATAAACCGCAAATATTCTCCTTTTTTCGTGGCAATATATAATTTTTCATGCGTTTTAACACAAAATTATTAAGAACAATATAATTTACTGGTTTAGGTCACTAATTTATTTACTAATAATGTATTAAGCTGAGTTTGAAATGAAGTGAAATACTTTTGGGGGCACATTTGGGTTTAAACTATAAAACTAGGCATCTATAGGCTTTTTTTTCTTTTTTGACCACATCTAAAATTTGTGGTCTAAAGTCGGTTGAGGTTAGCGTTAACAACAACCCGTAAAGCTTTCGATACCTCGACTGCTGACGGGTTTTAAACGCTTCTAAATCTAAAAGTGCACTAGCTTATGCCAGCGTATTTGATAGCATAGATACTACACAAGTGGCTCAGGTAGTGCAGCTCATCCAGGATGGCACATCAATGCAAGCTGTGGCAAGAAGGTTTGCTGTGTCTGTCAGCGTAGTGTCCAGAGTGTGGAGGCGCTACCAGGAGACAGGCCAGTCAGGCCATCAGGAGACGTGGAGGAGGCCGTAGGAGGGCAACAACCTAGCAGCAGGACCACTGCCTCTGCCTTTGTGCAAGGAGGAACAGGAGGACCTGACCCAGACCTGAATCCAATTGAGCACATCTGGGACATCATGTCTCGCTCCATGCACCGACGCCACGTTGCACCACAGACTGTCCAGGAGTTGGCGGATGCTTTAGTCCAGGTCTGGGAGGAGATCCCTCAGGAGATCATCCGCCACCTCATCAGGAGCATGCCCAGGCGTTGTAGGGAGGTCATACAGGCACGTGGAGGCCACACACACTACTGAGCCTCATTTTGACTTATTTAAAGGACATTACATCAAAGATGGATCAGCCTGTAGTGTGCTTTTCCACTTCTATTTTGAGTGTGACTCCAAATCCAGACCTCCATGGGTTAATAAATTTAATTTCCATTGATAATTTTTGTGTGATTTTGTTGTCAGTAAGTATTTAATAAGAATATTCCATTCATTCAGATCTAGGATGCGTTATTTTAGTGTTCCCTTGTATGAAGGAATGCTGTTGTTTTAATGCTAACCCTGCCCAAAAAAAAAAAAAAAAAATCCAATGCGCAGTCCCTCTTTCTGCCACCAGGTGTACAGCACAGCAGCAGATAAAAATGGTAATCTGTTATACTGTATTTCATGTATCTAGTAAAGGATGTATTAAACATGGAGCACAACATCATACGTTACTAAAATAGAATTAAAATGTCTTTGTGAACACTGATTTCAACTGATACATTTGACAGAGCTGCTGTCACAACCTTTAATTTTCCTTTAATGTCACAATCTCTTTAATTTTATCAGCAAAAATATTGTGAACTGGGCTTCATTAAAACACAATAGAGCTGACCACAGTGAGGGGAGACTGGAGGTTTAACTGTGCCGCTCTATTGGCTATTTTAAATCTTTTTATACATTTATCTCTACAGGTTTTCTAAACCGTCAGTAGTGTAATGGATAACGTTGGAACTCCTGTCCAGTTGCACATTCAGGGGCACACATATTTTTTATTCTCTTCTTATACTCCCCCTCTTTCTAAATGCAGGGTATTTAACAGGGAAGCAAAGATTTACCTTAGTACCTGTCTGCGATTACTTTTTTCTGACATAAATGTGAATGTAAGTGTTAGTGCCTGTCTGTCTATGTGTAAGCCCTGTGATAGACTGGCAATCTGTCCTGGGTCACCTCTTGTCTAATGTCAGCTGGGATCAGCTTGAGCTCCCCTTGACCCCAGATAGCAGGATAAATGTAACATAATAGGTGGATGGATTTTTTTGTTTGTTTGTTTAAAGATTCATATTACTATTTATATAATATATTACTACATTATCTCTTAGGCAGATTAGAAATGAATTTCAAACAATAGGACCTATTTTCCTGGAGTGGACAAGGCAGTTAGAATGCAAAACATACTTCAGTTCTTATGACACCTAGCATTTAAACAGGGAGAAATCCATAAAAACAGGTTGCTTGGAAAATAGATTTTTCTGTCAATGTTTACTGTCTCCTCTGATGTGCTATCAAATACGCTGGCATAAGCTAGAACAGACTGCAAAGCATGCACTGTCACAGTAACAGCGCCGTGAAACTAGCTGTGTCTCATAAGGGCAATAAGCTTTAAACTAGATGTATTTCAGTTCAGTGACACCACCTTATCTTGGGAAGTTATGCATATAAAATTTATAAAATTTGTCTAACAATTAAATAAGCTTAAAAAATAGTCAAGGTACATAACATAGCACTTCACTTTGTTGAGTGATAATGCATTATTAATAGATCACGAAGAAACTTGTGCCCCTTGTTATATATTTTGGAAAATTGTGATGCAGAAAAGAAACATGAAAGGAATTAACAGTGCATGTTCTGGTAAGCATACAGTTGCTTCATGTTCTAAATATTAAAGGTGGGTGGACAGAATTAAAGTGTGTACTTGTGCAGCTAAATGAAAGTGTGTCATTACACCCACTACCACTTTCTGGGGGCACACATGTAGAGCATTTCAGTTCAACTTAAACGCTGTACACCAGTGTTAAGTGTATGTTCAGTTTCAAATAATAAATTGTCCTCATGGGAGCACTTGAAAAATGGCTGACATTGTATTCACTTCAATCATGGAGATGTGGGGTTGTTTCTCAATTTCAGTGATAATGCGGTGATTAAAAAAATAAAAAAATAGGAGCGTTCCTCAGCCAGAAAAAATCATGACTGTCATAACCTTTAATCTTTCAGTGAGTGGGAAAATCAACAAAACTCAAGCAAATGTCATGTTTGCTCTGTGAAATGGCATGACTGAAAAACAGAAGTAATGTTTATGGTAAATTGTGTTTCACTGCTCATTGTGAGGTAGTACTCCAACAAAGCCCTAAACTTTATACCATCAGGTGTTAATAGAAATCCATCTGGCACAGCATCCTATCAAATGTCAAGGCAATTTCTGTGTCAGAAGCATGTGTAAAATTTGAAAAGAAAAGAAAAAAAAAGATTAGCAGGCCTTGGGAGGAATATTGTGTGCTCATTCAACCACAAGGCTGGGGTTTTAGCAGAAAATAATGTGTGAGGACAACAGGTTTAATGCATGCCTATATCAGTTTGAGTACCTCCGTGACTGAAAAGGAAATTGGAGCAATACTGAAGAAAACAAGCATTGATCTTCTAATAAATAATATCCCCAAGTCATGCTGGAGAGCAACATATATTAATTGCTAGCCTGCTAAACATAAAAAACAAGAAACAAACCTAGCAGCGTGAAGGGATTGTGGAATGAGAGGTTTTGGATTTAGAGCAGATTTCTCCCATCAGGCAGGTCAGAGATTGAGACTGACCAGAGAGTTGTTTTTGCCCAGTTGGGCTGGGATATACTCCCAGTAACAGACCATCACACAGCTGTAGATGCCTGAAGCAAACCTTTTCTCCTCACCCCCAGACCTTCTCGCTTTAAAACTAGGGCAAAACTTTCTACACAGCCACAGATACATCGGCTATGACAAAGTGAGGACATTGGGCCTCTATATCTTCTCTTTTTACAACATTCAAAGAATATTGGTAAACCTTTAAAACCTACATAAATTTAACAAATACTTTTTTTCATTTATCAGTTAACTTCATACAAAGTGCAGTAGAGGGGATCACACCTAAATCTAATCAGAATTTGCAGCTCTCCCCTTTGCCCTTAAACAGCAGCAGTTCTCTCTTCTTTGACCTGCAGACAGTTTCTCCAGGTACTTTGCAGCACCTTGGAGCAGCTGCTGCAGTTCTTCTGTAGGTTCAGACTGTCTCTTCATGTGATCCCAGACTGACTCCACACAGCCCAGATCTGGGCAGTGTGGGGGTCAGACCATCTGCTGTAGGACTCCTGGTTCATCTTTTCATCCTGAAAATAGTTCTTCATGAACCGCAATGGGTACTTTACTTTTGTTGTCCTGCATGGTGGGATGCACTATGACCATATAGGGAAGTTGAAAAACACTAAAACATAGACTGTTAGGTATATTAATTTTTTCACAGCAAAACAGCAAAGTTGGAGAATAACACCAACTTTGCACATTAATCATAACTTCTAAATAACAACTCAAAAACCTGAACAAAACAATATTGCATAGAAACATTCAACCAACCATTGCATCAAAAAGTTGTCCATTTCTCCTGCAAGAAGCTAGCTCGAAAAAAAATGTTTTTTGCTGTGTTGTGTGTTTTCATTGGAATTGTACTTGCTGCCTAGAAAATTTTCCCTGGCAACATATTTTCCAGTGAAGATATATATATATTTTTTTTTGTTTGTTTTTGAGAGGCATCATGTAGTGATTAATGAAATATTAGCATGCTAGTAGGCTTAAATGATAATAAATAGCAAACATCATTACTGGTTTTCAACTGCATCAGCATTTTCATGGCAAACATCAAGCATGCTGACATTACAATTTCACCTCAAAGTAATGCTGTGGCTCCTACAGAGCCGCTAACATTCAGCAGTGTTTTAAGCTTGTTTTACAATTATGTATCAAGGGTACATTCACTGAGTTCAAATGCTTTCTTGAGCAACAATAGTCCACAAAAATTACACAAGATAAACCTGGAATCTGTCCAGTACAACAGATGGCCTACTCCTGATAATATTAAAAGACAAATATTGTAGTAACTGCACTCTAACCATAATTATGAACTTAAAGGTGTATAGTTATTCCAGTATGCCCAAAAGACCATGCTGTTGATGTAAAACACTGGCTCATAAACAACCAAGTGAACTGTACTTTGATATCAAATGCAAATGTAAATCTGTGGCGTCACTAATAGAATGAGAAGAACATCTCCAGTTTTCTTTGCCCATAGAATCAGAGGACAGACAGATGGTGTGGGAAGTTTTGAGATCAGCAAACTCCTCTGTGAATTGAAAAAGTAAACAAAGCTTACCAAATACTAGATGTTAAAATCCAATCATATTTCTTTTGTAAAACACATTACTTATTGCATGCTGAATACATTTACATTTACAATATGTTGCTGGGCTTGTATTTTATTATATATTATATCCTTATTAGCATTTAACTGAAGAAATCAGTTACATGAGCTGGTTTTGTGCATGTTATAAAATGGGTTTTCTGTTCTGTGTACGTACTAAATTATGACTGTATTTAGTTTGAATTAGGGACAGCGTATTATGTTTATTATATTTGTCATCTGAGTGTTTGCCAAAACCATCAACAGCACAGCAGGTTTCAAATGTTTCTCCTTGTGCATATTGATAAGGTAAGGAGGACCTGGCTTTTCTTTCTACGAATAATATAAGCACTGAACTTGGAAATTCATCACCTAATAGAAGAGATGAAAAGATATAAGGCGTTTGTTGTTTGTCTTTCATTAATTCAAAACTATAAAGCACATAGGGTACTTCATTGAGGTGCAGTGTTATTGAATGAGTAAAACAAATAATGTTTGTAATGATTAGGAATATTTCAGGTCTGACAGTTCATTTTTGAATAAACAATACAAATGAAAGCTGGTCTGCCTGAGGGTAGGCCAGAGGAGTAGCATGCCAGTTGTTCTGATTTACAGAGGGATAGGCTGTGCTTACTGAGAGCTTCAGGTCATAATAATGCCCCTTCTGGTTACCATACTTGAGATCCCATGTTCTTGATAAGCTATAGCTGATAGTTGTTGAATTGCTTTAAGAAACAGCTGATATGACAGTATATCATTGCAGTGTAATGTTAATTTAAGACAAATTCTGTTGGAATTTATTTTGATTACCTGCAGAGCCACAATTTTTGGGGTGAAATATTTATTGTCTGTCTCTAAAGCTCTCCCTACTGAAAAAGCAGCACATTGATCAAATTGATGCAGAATCTCTGGCTGTATCTGGCCATCTAATTGGCAGAACAGTAATTTTACGACTGACTCAATAACTGCATTTACTTTCCAGAAGACACAGCTATTTTGTAAACAACAAAACATTTAAGGCCAAGTCATACTGGTGGCAAAATCAGTTAATTTCCATAGAATCAAAAATCTGCACCATTGAGTCGATCGATACAAAGCTGTCTTGGCAGTCTGACATTTCAGGAAATAGAGGACTGGAGAGTGCAGGAAGCTATCTCAGCTTATTAGCTGCGACTGTATATAAACTTCCCCATAAAGCAAGAAGTGTTTGCAGACACTTATAAGATAGGAATTGGTTGAGAGATGTCTTGTAATGCAATGAGAGGGAGTGGGGCAAGATAAATGAATAAATATAAATGTTTAGATATTTGGTCTCCACATCTAACATAATGACCAGACCACCCATCATAGCACATCGATAACAAGTGAAAATAGGCTGTTATATGAGGACCTCAATGCAAAAATAGTCAGAATACATCATCATGATATAAGAGAAAAACACAATGTCTCAGATAATTAGCATTGAGCATTAAATAACAAGCCGTACCGTACTATAGATAATCAAATATATAATCAAACACTCTTTCTGCTAAATATTAATATATGCCCATAAAAATGTATATGTATATTTATGTACATTGTACATGTACATGTATATTAGAACAACAATTTTTCATTTAAATAGTCTTCCAATGAAACATCCAGCAACATTGTGTCCACAGCAATGTATACTGACAAGCCACAACATACTGAACACATGACCTGCCTGATATTGTGTACAGTAGGTCCCCCTTGAGCTCTGACTCTTCACAAGACCTCTGAAGATGTCTTCTGTTATCTGACACTAGGATGTTAGCAGCAGATCCCTTAAGACCTCTAAGTTGTGAGGTGGAACCTCCATGGATTTGACTTGTTTTTCCAACATATCCCATCTCACACCCAGTCTTTCAACTAAAGTAAAAGAAAACCTGATTCATCAGACCAGGCCACCTTCTTACATTAGTCTGACCTAGCAATCTAGTCATAGCAATTTGGCCCTTATCAAAGTCAATTTTCCTGCTTTCCAATACATCAACTGCAAGTACTGACTGTTTGCTTGCTGCCTAATATAACCACCGCTTGACAGCTTCTATTGTAACAAGATAGTGTTATTCACTTTACCTGCAAGTGGCTTTAATGTTGTTGCTAGCAGTCTTGTAGCATGACTCTAGTTTTTCACATACTGTATAACCAAAAAGGTTATATGTTTCACCACCATGTTTCATCTAGCATTTTTTAACTAAAAGTAATCCCCATGTCGTGTATCTCCATCTTGGATTTAACAGTTGGAGTGAGTGAGTAAGTAAGTAAGTAAGTAATATACTGTATTTTCCACAAAACTCTGTGCTTTGTAAACATATTATTGTGCCAAACATATGACGCTCCAGAGATCCCACAGTAAGCCCTGCATAATTGGAGTTAAATACTGACCTTAGGAGCCACTAGTTGACAGTATAAATCATTATCTAAGACAAATTAGTTCAAATATTTTAGATGGCAGTTCAACCAAAACGGTTGTTCCAAGAAGAGAAAACTTCTTCCACTTAACTTTAACTTCTTCCAAATGAAACTTATATGTATGTTGAATTCTTGTGAGGAGAGAAACCACATCAGAAACAGAATCAGAATCAGAATCAGAAACTGGTTTATTGCCAAATAAGTGAGGGGTCTCATTATAAGGAATTTGTCTTGGTGTGATGGTGCATACATAGAGCATAGACATAACAAGTAACATATACTATATATTAAGTGTCCTAAATAAGCAACGTAGATAAAATAAAATAAAGTAAGGTGCAGTGAAAAAAAACTGTATGTATACTTTTCTTATTTACAAAATAAATTTACAGAATGAGTTAACACAATGTGGATAAGTAGTGCAGTGGGATAAACAGTACAGAAATTCAGCAGGTGGATGACAGGAACAAGGTACGGTGACTGTACTAAAGTGACAGAGCAGAGCAGTGTTGTTTTGTGTTAGCGAGTCTGCTGGCAGATGGGAAGAAGCTGTTTTTGTGGCATGAGGTTCTAATCCGAATGGACCATAACCTCCTGCGTGAGGGAAATGGCACAAAGAGTCCATGTCCAGGGTGAGAGGGATCAGCTCTGATCCTACCTGCACGCCACAGAGTTCTGGAGATGTACAGTCATCAATAGATGGGAGGTTGCAGCCGATCACCCTATCAGCAGAGCGCACAATGCGCTGCAGTCTCTGCCTGTCCCTGGCAGTGGCCCCAGCACGGTGATGGAGGAGATGAGAATGGACTCAATGATGACCATGTAGAACTGAATCATCTTGTCCTCAGCTGTCGCAGGAAGAACACCCTTTGCTGGGCCTTCTTGATGAGGGAGCTGATGGTCGGTTCCCACTTGAGGTAGATATTGGTGTGTCTGTCAGGGTGAGGGGTGTCAGTGGAACCAAGACTTTCCGAAAGTCAATGATCATCTCCACTGCCTTCTGGGCGTTCAGCTCCAGGTTGTTGTTGCTGCACCAAGGATCTCAGATGGTCCACCTCCCGCTAATAGGCAGACTCATCCCCATGTGAGATGAGTCCAATGAGGGTGGTGTCATCCGCAAACTTAACCAGCTTAACAGACTGGCGGTGAGAGGTGCAGCAGTTAGTGTACAGGGAGAAGAGCAGAGAGGCATGTTCAGTAGGGACAGCTTGTCCTGGAGGAGAGCAGGATTGTGTTGAAGGCAGAGCTGAAATCCACAAACAGAATCCTGGCGTAGGTTCCTGGGGAGTCCAGGTGCTGCAGGATGATGTGTCGCCTACAGATCTGTTAACTCTGTAGGCAAACTGCAGGCGGTCTAGGAGGGGGCCGTGATGGTCTTGAGGTGGGGTAGAATCAGGCGTTCAAATGATTTCATGACTTGAGACGTCAACGCCACAGGTCTGTAATCATTAAGACCAGTGATCCTCTGGTTTTTTGGAACTGGGACTATGGTGGAGGATTTGAAACAGGCTGGCACATGACATGACTCCAGTGAGGTGTTGAAAATGTCTGTGAACACAGGAGTCAGCTCATCAGCACATGAAGGGTAACTAGATTTATCTCCCTACACAGACACGTATGGACTTTGTTTGATTATTGATGCAATTTGTATATTTTAAAAAGATGGTACAATTTGCCCCCAAAATGTGTCCACATATTGGGGGAGTGGTTCAGTTAGGCTGCCTATGGATGCCGCAAGACTTGCCAGGGTTTCAGCGGGGGAGGATGATAAGAGGATGATCGTTCATCATAATTTTCTGATCATCTCTGGTTATGATCTCATTTGACACTGCATTATCAAGAAATATGTTGATCTCATCCTTAAACCTGCTTGTGGGCTCTACACTTAATCTTTTCTAACATGAAGTGTTTGATAATGGACCATTCATTTTCTCTACATAATAATCATGATTCATCATGAATACGCCCCCAACTTAACAGGCTTAAAATTTGCATTTTGTTTATTGTCATTGTATTAAAAAATCTCCTGTCTTCTGTTAACCTTTTCTGGTTTGTTAGAATTTTCAAAGTATTTTTATCCACCAGTTCATTGAATGTCTTAGCAGTTTTTTTATTGAAGGGTAATTTATTTGCTTCTCAAAGTAGGCCCAAGAAGAATTATAAGCTGGAACGGCATCATGTCTAAACAAATACTCAAGTGTTACAGATCAATACTTTTTTTTAAACTTACATTACATTTAAATTAATAAGAAAAGCCTTATTAATTTGAGTTAAAAAATATTTAAGAAATAGAATTGTGGAAATGTTTTTTAAATAGTTTGATCACACATTTAATTGATGAAGAACTGGGATAAGCATATGAGCAACATACATCCTACACAGTGGTTCAGTTTGGAAAAATATAGGGTTGAAAATCATACTTATATGTGGAAGGATTCAGTTTTCACTAATAAGGGTGGTGAACGATATGGAGTGACAGTGACAGTTGAACTTTAGCACTGAAAACATAATCGGAACAGAAAACTAAAACATTAGCATCGAAACAAGAGTGTAAAGATTCTGAGTTATCCAGGGGAAGTTATCTAGAGGTCGAGTTGGCAACTGGACTTTCAGTTTTTATGTTGAAACGTTTCACCACCCATCCAAGTGGCTTCATCAGTCTGAGAAAAAGTTGGTATGGAACTGTCCAATTTATCTTCCAGGTTGGTTTCACTCCACCTCTAGTCCCATAGTCTCATTAGGTGATCTATGTAAATCAGGTGAGAGTCTGTAGACCACACTCCTGAGTTGGTTTCACTTCACACCTGGCCTGAATAGGCTTGTTAGGTGAACAAAAGACATGAGCTCAGGTGAGGGATGTTTATTGTAATTTAATGGTGACCCTCTCTGATTCACCAAGAATGTGTCCTCCCTGGAAGACAGTTGATTTGTTCCTTAATTTCCTGGGAACATGAAAGTTAGCAAACAACATTGCTACCTAATTAGTAACCAGTAAAACATCATGTTTTATTTTTTTAGTCCTGATTATGTTTTCAGTTCATCTGGCACTGTTCTGGCTCCATAGACTGGGAACTTCACAAAGCACTGGCAATAATTTAAGTGCAAACATCATACACCTGTGTGAGTCAGACAGCTGGAAGTTGTGTCCAATCAACCAACTCCACTTATCACAACACTGTACTGCTGACAACAAAATTGCAATAGAAGCTGAACTTTGTGATTGCTTGGTTATGGCACAGGGAGGAATCAAACTCTGAACCCTGTGAACTGTGGAGCAGAATCCAGTCTGCACAGTGTTAACTACTGACAAACGCCACATACTTGATTAATAACAATCTAAGTTAAATATAAATTGAATGTTAAAAATGAGAGCAAATATCCTAATTCTCCTACTAGTTACACAACTAGAACATATGTAAATTTTCCTTTTATATCAGACTGTCTTTTTAAGTTGGTTATTGATGAATCAGTTGAACTTTATAATATTGTATCCATCTGCATCTGGAACACAAAGATTTCTGCTCAGACATAGTTTTCTAATCTAGTTGTAACACAGTATGTATGACATTAATTGTGTTTCTAGGTAACTGTACTTTTTGTACCAGATGTGGTGGGTGATATATATCATGCAACTTCCTGCCGTTGCTGAGACTTGTAGAGCTATGGTTAATAGCTGTCTAAATGCCAGGTGGGCAGAAATGGTGCCATGTATTAGAGCATATCTAAAGGTGGCTGGGAGCTTGTTCCACAGTGGCAGAGCAATCATAGCTGATTTGTGTGATTGAGAGCTAGCAGTAAATGTTGATGGCTCATTTGCTCATTGATGGATAATTGTTGCCATTAACAACATGACTCTGGCCTCACCTTTATTATAAGATTCTTCTTTACAGTGTTAATGATTTCCTCTTGTCCGTGCGCTTGCATTCATTATTAGAAATCCTATCCTGTTGTGTTGCTTAATGACTACACCTGATGGTACACTACGCTGGTAGTACCATATATCTTCTTAAGCTGCTGTAGCATTCTGTGTTGTTATTCAGCTCAAAGATACAAGAAACAAAAATGCTTTGTAGTGAAAAAAAAAATTGGCATAAATAAATGTTCTTTTGTGTTTATCTTTTTTTTTCTGTTAGAGGGAACATTTTTACAACAGCACCTAAACTCCAAAATGGAAATTACTAGAAACTGAGGCAGAAATGGCAAAAATATAAGCACAACACTTTGCTTCTTTTACACCCTGCAGGCAGCAGAAAGAATTAATACAATATAACCTATTGTGTTTTGAAGCTTAAACTATATATTTCAACGTTACAACCTGCCTCGTCCTCTCCCCATGGGATGCATGGTCATATAAACTTCACAGTGTTACATAAATATGTTTTATAATGAATATTCTAATGTTCTTGGCTCAGTTTTATATTCAAGGGGTGTGTGTGTGTGGAGGGAGGAGGGGGTTACCCATTTTTCAAAGAGTAGAAATTTTGTTAATTAGTTCTGGGCCTTTTGTTACGCACTCATTAAAATTAATTCAAACTTTATTTTATTTGTATAACTTGTGGATTACATAAACATAAACAAAGAATAAAACTTCTATTGATTAATAATAATAATAATAATCTTGGCAGCAAAAAATGAAAAGCCTTTCCTCTTTATTTGCAGATGTGGTGTACGGGAAATTATTTGATTTCTTTAGCCACAGTCCCAAGTCTTTGTCACAAGAAGCACAAATGTGCTTAGTCACTTTCCTTGTTGACAAAGATGGGCTGTATCAAAATTTAGTTTTATGACCATGAAAAAACTCTCACGTTAGTCTTCAATAACTTTAATAACGAGTCCTTTCAGGTTCCCTCTCACTGAAAATGCAGAAACCTGAGGGTGTATAAATAATGTCAAGACAAGGTATGATCCATCCATCCATCCATCCATCCATCCATCCATCCATCCATCCATCTTCTATACCCGCTTTTCCTGGCTCAGGGTCACGGGGATCTGCTGGAGCCTATCCCAGCTCTCTCTCGGGTGGAAGGCAGGGGTACACCCTGGACAGGTCACCAGTCCATCACAGGGCCACATATAGACACACAAAGACAGACAAGCTCACACACTCACACTCACTCCTACGGGCAAGGTATGATCCTACAATACTATTTGTTTTGATAATAAACAACAGTAAACATTACCTGCAATTATTGCAGACTTACCTTTAGATGACATACTCTATATATGCCATATCCTGCCCTTTGATTACAGTTTCATAATCTAAATGTCAAGTGTCTGGCAGAAAAGCGTCATTACCGTCAATTTAACAAAAAACTTGGAAATGCATTCAAATCCCTGCTGCAATAGGAGCTGTGTCCCTGTCTAAAGGCAAAGAGGTAAGGTAAAGGTGAATTTTCTTTCAAAGTTGTTTTGGATAAAGGTAGTTGGACAGATACTAAGTTCGTGTACTGCTGGAGCTAACATAATTAGGAGTGGAGCTCATCCAAACAAACAAACAAACTTCAGAGCTGTCCAGACTTTATACTGTAAGGGCAATGGGTATAAAATAAACTGAAATATAATGGAAACACAGGTTTAATTAGTTTCCAGATTACTGTTCTGGCATCCTACTACAGCCATAATACAATATACTTAGATTTTAGATAGCAAGCATTTTTTTGTAATATACTGAGACATGTATTACATGATGGGAAAAGATTTAATCCTATCATTCGTTCATCAGACACCTTGAAATAGTATCTATTTTGTTTTTGCTTTCTGTCATCTCAGTGCTTGACAAATTGCCTTTATCTTGGGAAGAACATTTAAGCAGAAATACTGACATTGCTCAATGTAACGTTAATATGTTGAAGTTTGGTTTTGAAGTTTGAGTTTCATCCCATGTCTCCTATTTGGGATTGAATCCACACAGATGCCTGGCTTCAGCAGAACTCCTTTAAAAAATACAACCATATTTGTATCATTAAGCTCCGGAATATTAAATGGCATGTTTTTCTAAGGTCAAATTATGCTCAGGAACCACCACATATTTATCCTTCCTCTCTCTGTCCCAAAATGAGCAATACCTCTACCGAAAGTGTTGCATTATAAATATCTTTTTGGGCTAATGTCTTCTCACACTGGGTGGTGATGCATTTGTCTGGTAGCTGCCTCCAGACAGAGATTCAGTATAGAAAATGTGAGGCATGTCATGGAGGTTGATGACAATTTACATATTTATACAAACATCCTTGAAGGTATAACATTAAAAGTGATAATCAAAATCAATCATTGCTGTGATAATTTGCAATGATATAGAAATAAAACCTAATGAAATACATTTTAAATACTGATACCATTAAATTCCATTTCTTTTACATTCCATACACAATAATTCAGATTTAGATCAATAATCTGAATAAAGAAGATAATTGCATTTACGAAATCTTCATTTCAATCAGTGTCTGTGGCTGATTCAATACAAATTGAGAGCGTTGTTTATCTACTTGTCTTTGGTGACATGCAAAATAATTGCAAGCCACTTCATGGGTGCTCTCCAAATCTTCCCAGACAGATGACATTTTGGTCTGTGCCAATTTCATTCAGTCTCAGTTAAAGCCTGCTTTTATTGCTTGACAGTTTATTGATGTTTTGCAACAGCTGTTATGACATGTATTAATTCTGTGCTTCAAAGAATAACAGGCTATTCAGAGAAATAACATTTTGTTTTGTAAATAATGAAAATATGTGGTGCAAAAGATGTTGACATTACCTTAACACCAAGGATATCTGAAGGGCACATATTAGTGGCACAGATTCTAAGTCATATCAGTGCTTGGTCCTATCTCCAAATAATTATTTATATTGCAGATACTGAGTTGTTTTGCTATGTGCTGGATGAAAATAGCTTAATAAATACCATGCTGTTGTTTTATTTGAGTTTCCCTTCAGAGGGCCATGGGGGATCATGACACAAATATTGTTTGTGTTTCCAAGGCCAGCAGAAAACTCCCTGGAGTTAATTTACCTTGGTGGACCAGCCAACTCTAAACTGTGGTGACTCATCTCCACCGTCATACAGATTAGGCTCAGAACAAAAGACTCAGCTAAAAAATGTCCATGTTGTAATTGTAAGTCCTTGGTGAAAGAAAACAATTTATGAAGCGGAGTTAGAGTTCGACAGAGTTAGAGATATTGTTGGCTAGGGGAAAACATTTATTTTGGACCACAACATATAAATGCTGAGTGTTGGCAGAGGGACACTACCATATCATATATCACATTTTGGCTCATGGGTATTGTAATTAATAGTAGCTTTTCAGAAACAGTTGTGATTGCTGTCATCAGGTGACAATTACTGAAGTGGTAATGCACATAATCCAAGACATTAGTGTAATTATCCACCAAACAAATTGAGTATATCCTCAAATGTATGGAACCCCAGAATGTTCAAAGTTAAATAAATAAATAGGACAAAATGAAATAACTAATTATTATATAAATAACTATAGTAAGAATAATAATTATGAAATAACTATAATTATTAATAATTTGAATTTACATAAATATACACAATTTTATATGACCATGAAATTGTAAAATAATGTAACACATCTTTAAAATTTCAGCTCATTATTATGAAATTGTAATACACCTCCCTGGCCTCCCCAACCACAGCTACACACACCCCAGTATAACCAGTTAACATGCCTTAAGTTAAGCCGGAACACCACCATGCAGAGATGCATCTATTGAGGTACATACTACCACCTATTGTACTGGGGTAGTCACTACACCATACACTGCCAGACCTAAATCGACACTAACGATGTGCTGTTGCTTATGTCTGAAACAAACGAGCAGCCAATCACATAACTCTCCCCGGTCGTGATTGACAGATTACGTAATTCTGCTGAAAGAAATAATGAAATAAAAAAAAAAAACACTGGGGAAAACAGCATTATAAAATAAAAGCCAACATTGGAAAAATGACATTTTGAAATAAAAACTGCAGCAATTTTTAAAAAAAGCAGTTTTACAGTAAACTCTGTTATTGTGAAAACAAGCATAATGAAATAATATTCCATATATTATTTCATATCTAGACCCTGTTATAGCAAAAGTGAAGCTCCAAAGGTTAATAGTGTGAAAATTGTGAACTATGCATATGGAGCTCTGTTTTTAGAAAACCCAACACACATCTCGTTCAACACTGGTATAGGTAGGTAGATTAAATATTTAGTTTGTATAGTGTAAAGGAGAACATTCCTCCCCAAAAATGACAACATAGGCCAAGAAGTTAAGACATAACATAAGCTGATGTTTTCTTGACTAAGAAAATGAGCAGTAATAACACTGTAAATGACCATGACCACCTTAGCACAATGGCTGGACTGGATGGTTTGGTCGGTAAAAGGATGTGACTTTGCTTCAAATGTCCTTCTTGCAACTGGTTAGTTTCATGACTGAGCAACCAGATGTTTCCCTGTGCAGCCAGTGTTTTTTACGTTGGCCAACATCAGTGAAACAAGTGATTCAGTTTAATAAACAGGGGAAGGAAGAGTCATGTCAGTATTTAAAGAAAGAACTGTCCATCGTCTGTTAAGCAACTTAGTTTAAATGATGTATTTATTCTTGCCAACCCACAGATAAACACAAGCAGTATTGTGGATGATAGCATTGAATGGTTATTACTTAGCTGACATTACCCACTGCAGAAAATAAAACATGTGCACACAAGTTTTATTTTGTCATTTGAAAGTGATCTGCTGTGAAAAACATGACACCATCTGAATGCAGAAAAATAACAGTGTGCCACTTTAGAAGAACTAAAGGTAAATTACAGTAAATTAAGGTTAGAGTCTGCACACAGTCTAGACACAGAATAGCGGATTATAATTATTACGGGTTTTTTTTCATATTTAAAATGGCTATCTGGAATATTGAAAAGAGAGCACTTCATGTGAAAAGACCGATGACTGAACACAACATGGATTCATTGTACAGAATATAAGGGGTATTATGTGATACCTACTGTCTACCCTGAGGATAAAAGCAGGATATTTGTATTATAACTACTTTACTGCTGTGACTGAACCATTTCCTTCTATTACCCACTGTGGGTCGCTCTCACATGGGTCATTTATTACACAAAACCCAGTAGTGTCTCTATTTTAAATTAGCGCACTAATGGCAGTGAAGCAAATGTAACATTCAGTCTCTTGATATAAAGAGGAGAAACACATGCAATGGTCCAGAAATTCCCTTTTCAGAGAGAACACCTACAAATATACTTAAATCCCCGAAATTTTCCCCCAAAGTTCAATTTGAAAGTTTAGGCACACTTTGCACTACATACTAAATGGCTTGTCAAATGGAATATGACTTTCATACAATGAAGGGAAATGGCCATTTGGAACGAAGACCAGTTATTGGAGGTAATATTAAAAGTAATCCATTCTAATCTGTATGATAAGAGTTATATGACATTCCTTAAAGCCTACTGCTTGAGAACCAATAAAAAAGGGAAGCACTTGTATATACTGCAGAATCAATATCATATTTAAAGTGCTCATACGAATTTTGTGTCTGGTGTTGTTTTATATTAACAGATAGAAGCTATATCTATATATTTATATTAACAGATAGAAGCTATATCTATATCTATATATTAACAGATAGGAGCAAGTTATATCAACCTTGGCTTATATGATTATTTCTACAAGCAATGAAAATCTGACAGTGTTTAGCTTATTCCAAACAAATGGCACAGAGTATGAAGCGAAAGCACATGATTCAATCTTAAATTCAATCTTACATACTGGGTTGTTGCAAATATAGACTATAATAATGACAGTTTCTAAAGGTTTGTGAAAAGGAATATTTTGTATTACAATGACATTTAATACAATATGAGTATTAGAGGAAAGGTGTAATTGGAATAGTTTTTGTGTGTTCATTAATGACAAGCAGATATATACTGTGGTGTAAAAGGGACCACAGACTGTGTGAGATAAACGGGGTGAGAGCCAGCCTGGAAAACACAAGGACATCTGGAGAGTAACAGCTGACTGACAGTTGATTTTCACCTTACACCACATGGTGAGATTTGGAAAGAATTTGAGCAGTTAAGCTCTTTTTATCCTATGAAATTAAATGATGTGAAATGAAATCAAATAAAAAAACTATCCACCTTTATTGTATCGTAACCCAGTGCCTTATAAGCAATTTATAAGTTACATTCATTACATTCCAGATTCATTTTTATGGCTTTTTCTAGATGAGATTTTGCCATTGGGCGAACAGGAAAGACATCCCTGTCAGTTTCCCTGCCTTGCTACCCAGTAAACTTATTTAACCTTCATCCTCTTTGATCATATTCTTTTCACAGGAGGAGGCCTTGGTGGCTTCTCTGACCACGCTGCACAGCGAACTAATGATTAGAACTTCTTTAAATAACGTTTGAAAATCCCTAGCTTATTATTTCTCCCTCTGTTCTCCCGTTCTATAATGACAAATCTCAGACCTTCATAGTGTACACAATTATTATTCCTTTTTTCTTCTCCTACCCATGGAGACATTTCCTGGGCTGTTTGATGAGTGAATCCTCTATGGTCTTTTTCCATTGTACCTCTAAAATAAAGCACAATTTAGATTAGGCTATGCTTAGTCTCTAATGCCTTGCACAGTATATTTTCCCCTCGAACTTCAATGAGGTACAGTTTAGTTCAGAGAATATATTCTGCCACTACCTACTGTTTGTTTTCTCTTTCTAATCTTCTTCCGTAACTCTAATCTAAGCCCTCTGAACTCTTTGATCTTCACTAACTTTTCTTCATGGCTAGTTTTTTGTTCTAGCAGTTATTCACAGACGGTGCTGATAGGGGTCATGCACACAGGTTGGTTTCCAGGGCTTGGTTGTTGTGCCACAGAAATACATATATTCTGAAAATGAGCACTGCTCTGCAAACACAGACACGCTCACATTTTGTTATGCAATCCAAAGCAGAGAAACGACAAACGAATATACCACCACACACAAAATTAGCAGTGTCAGCATGTTTTTTTTTTTGTTTTTTGTTTTGTTTTACTGTGGAGTTTTCAAATACACAAGGCATAGTTATATCCAGAGCTGTTTTATGGGGGTGCTAAGGTTAGTTAGAACATAACAGATAACTGATGCCAATGTCAAAAGTAGGCACTGATACTTCCAACATCACCAACACCATAATTTCAAGTTGGGGCATATTTTGTTTTTGTTTTTTTCTCTTTTGATAAAGGTTTTTAATGGTGCTGTATTTCAGTACAAAATATAAAAAAGATGTTGAGTTTAGCATGTGACATGGAAAGCTATTACCGTCTACTCCCTGAGCAGACATTTGTAGCTTCATGCTGCTCACTCCATCAAGTTTTTTTCATTATTTCAGCCCTGTTTTAGGTCTTCTTTCAAGTAAGGAGCTGTATTTTGGGAAGTCTTGGACTTTGGTTTGTGTTAATTTATGAATGTGCCTGGTTTTGTCCATGGATCTATAAGCATGCCTTTTCCATATCTCCTTTCCACAGACAGGGTCTCTGTGGAGGACAGATCTCCTCTTGCCCTCTGTGCCTCCCTAAACTGTTGTCTAGTCTTCCAATTTTCCCCCCTAAAGGCCACTAAGAACACATTTCACACATCTGTGGGAGACCCAGCATGCACTGTTTTTCAGTTGCCTTGCCTTCCATACTCTTAATTTACACTGTCCATCTTCCTTTAACTTCACTCTTTCATTTGTTTATCTATCAAAAGCAGAATCACACTGCTTTCTATATGTAGCTTTTGTTACTTGAAACACTTGCCCATTTTCATTTACATCTGAACTTGTATTTTTTTCTGCATGTGTTATTTTATAATGGGCAACTGGGTGTTTGTTTTTCAGTTGTTTTTCCTGTTGGCATAAATACATCAACTGGCTAGCTCTGGTGTGACGCTGAATTTTACAGCTGCTGCAATTTAAAGTAAAACAGTACATCACTCAAAAGATATTAGTGTTTTTTGTTTCTTTGTCTTTTTTCATTTGGCTCAATGGCAAATAGGAGGAATTCTTACACTGCACACACTGCTATACATGATAAAAGGTCAGCACAAGTGGACACTCCACCAGATGTGTGTGCAGCAGGCAAGAAAGTGTGAGGTCAAATCCAAGAGTTTAGCATATGCTTATTTAGTCAGTGCTGTGGCTGACCAAGCAAGCCCAGTCTAAATGGAAGAAAAACATGTCATGGGTCACTTGGAAAGGGTGCGTTAATCATTTGCGACTGCCCAGGTAGCATGATGGGAAACAAATTGAGTGTCATTTTTCACCAGGGAGCTTGGCTTCACAAGACAAGCAGTGCTGTGGCCTTACACTGGAGTCTTTGTGCATCTCACATCCTGGCTGCAGAGGCAAGAGTGACGTGACAGACTGTACACAGAAAAGTAGACGTTGATAAATGACTGGGGAGATATTTTCTTGCAAAATGCAGAGGACATCATTATCTGGAAACTGGCGCCACTGCAGCAGATAGGAAGACGGTCAAACGTGAAGTGAAAACACAACTTCATTTCCTGTTAATTAAAGAAACAGCATGCAGGCTAAAATACCCCAATCAGCGTCAGTATCAGCTGTAAATAGCTCTGTATTGAATGCTATCATGTCATTAAAGGCTATTGAAGGCATACTTTCTCTTACCTTATTCTTAGACATACAATTAATTATGGATGTCGACATTCCCAGATAGTGTTAATCTGTTTAATCTACGTTGTTGGGGCAAAGGCAATATGAATGTGACAGAAATTGAAACTGTTAGGTTAATACATTCAATCCACTAACTAGGCTGTTGCAATAGGCAATGCCATACAGATGGCATTGCTGCTCGGTGGATATAAGTAATTTGTTTGGATGACTTCAGAGAAATATCCATATTCAAACTTGTGGAACAACTAAGTCCCAGGATCAGATTTCTCAGCCCTTTGTTTAACAGCTGGTTTTTAAACAGTGTTTGTTGTTTTTGTTGCAAGTAATTTTCATCCTAAGAGAACAGGAGTGTTTCTGCAACCTTTAGAAATGATTGCCTGAATGTTTAAATTTGTGCATCAGTGGTCAAAAATGAAAACGCATTCAGCTACTGGTATATTTAAGTTGTTATGTGGTCCTTGCAGCTGCCGCAGGATAAATTAAAATGTGCAGTTAGGAAGTAAAACACAGAGTCACTTTCATGGCTCACTATGTGGAACAACTGAACAGTTTGCTTCATCAGCAAAAAAGTTCCAGATGGTATAACTTTGCAGAGTCAGTATGTGTGACTGTATAGACTACAATATGTGGCAGGTAACATCAGGTAAAGGATAGAAAAAGATAAAAGCCTTAAATGCAAAATCTTTGAAACAAATGCTAATTAAACTTGATTGATATGTCTTTTAGCGTGTGGCTAACTCCAGAAACTCTAAATCTAATTTATTCATGTTTTATGAAGCTGTAAAGTAACAGCTGACAACTATTTTAATTCTTGAACACTTTGGCCTTTGTACCAGTCACAGTGTTTTGTTGCATTTCTATAATTGTTTCTATGTATTTTAAGCATATTAATATTTACGCTGATGAGCCACATTAAAACCAGTGCCCCCAAAACAGCTCACCACATGCCATGTCTTACCTCACCCAACTTTCTACATGATATAATAGAAAATATATAAAAGCCATCTTTTTCCACTGCTCCATGGTCCACTCCTGATGCTTATGTGACCATTGCAGGCTCTTTTGGTGGTGGATAGGGCTCAGTGTAGAAACTCTGACCAGTTTGTGGTTATGTAGCCCCACATACAGCAAGCTGTGACGTATTGTGTTCTCTTACCTATACCGTATCAGCATTAAGTTTTTCCATTAATATATGATACACAGGTTGTCCTTCCTTGGACCAGTTACATGATATATCAACCCCTTTTCAGGTGCCATTGTAATGATGTAGGCAGTTTTATTCACCTCACCTGCCAGTGGTTGTTCACTGTACATGTCATACAATGAAGTCCAACATGAAACCGAAGATTAATTTTCTACATTCACACTTGGACTTCTTCCCTATAAATCTTAGTGCAGTCAGTGATGAACATGGTGAAATGTTTTATAAGGACATTGCCACAAAAGAAAAAAATTGTATCAGGGGCACTGGAATCCATCAGTGCAGTCGTGGGGAAGTGGTGGCCGAAAGTGAAAGAAGCCTGTCCGTCATCAACACACTGTCGTGCCTTTGAACAAGGCCATTAACCTCAGCTGCTCCACTGGTGCTGCTCAGTGCCCAACAGTCTAAACTGGTTGTACTGGGCAGCTTCCAGATGTGAGTGTGTAACTGTGTAGATGTGATCAGGGCATTCCTGCAAACAGAGGTGTCCTCTCAGTGAACCTACCCTGAATGAATAAAGCTTGAAAAAAATTGCTGGCTGACTTGTTGGAAACTGCAACAGGAATACACAAGAGTACAAATGAAAATCAAAAAGGAAACACTTGCAACATATCAGAAAGCTGAAAATTAAAAATATTACATATTGATGTAAAATATTACAGTTTTCTCAAAGTATGTGATGCAGTCAATCTAAAATTATTTTTTGTATTATGTGAAAGAATTTTGTCATAAATACCATCTTTTGTTCAGGAAGCAAAACTTATGAAAAAATGTCCAGTGTTATTGTTGACAGGAGTATTTTTTTGCAACCAAGGCCTGTATTTTTTTATTACATATGTGACTTCAGCAACTCTAAAAAAAAATGAAAGCCTAAAACACAGTGACAAAGCAAATATAAGCACAAAATATTTATAATGATCTAAATAACTGTAAACCATTTATTTAGATTTTTGTATTTAAAAATGTTTAATCAGATTTCACTGCAGCTTAAACAAACAAATCTCACAGTGATAAAAGTAAACTCAGTCCACAGATGATATTGTGTTTTCTCTAATGCACACAATGGACGGATAGCCTTCAGGACCAGCGTATACTCAGCCCATATTCTGTTTACATTTCAGGCAGGTATAACATAGGATAATGGACAATATTAATATAATGGACAATAATTTATTGAGTGTGCGTAGCTTCTTCAGTCCTTTTCTCTCAGACGCCAAAGCTGCTTCAGTAACTTGTCATTAGCCAGTAGAAGGTACTCTTCAGTTTTTTTGGTATCATTCATTGAACATTATATAAAACTAATTTGTCCTTCATATGTTTCCAAACATGGACAAACAAAAAGAAAAAAAAAGAATAATAAATAAAATACTTTAAACATTATACACTGTAGATGGTGATAGCTATTGATTTGTCTTGGAAGAGGTTTCTGTCTTGTTTTCAATGTGACTTTTTTTCCATGCTTACAGCCATGGCCTTTTCCAAGTCAATGCTGGAAAACTTTTTAATTCCATTAAGTGTATCTCACAGCTAAAGGGCTTGACAATCAATACTCAACCAGACCGTGAAAGTGACCAGACTTAAGTTAGAATAAATATGATCCTACTGGTGATACTTCTAATTCATTCCCTGGAAGGTTTCCTTTGTTTTGAAAAGTACACTTCGTGTTGGCTAGTGGTAGCTGCCTGTCAGTTTCTGACTACACCGTCAGATTCAGACTTGGAGGCATTGTAGCGTGATCCTAGCGGGACTGGGGTCAACCTGAGGGAGACAGGTGTCAGGGGGACCAACAGGTCCCATGTGGGTAGAGCTTCATCACTAATGCCCCAAGGGCTCCTTTGTGAGAAGCGACAGAAGGGGAAGAGGCGGGCAGAATACTGATGATGTCAGCTTTCATGTGCAGATACTCTTCTGAAAGCAGCAGGTGGCCAGGAAAAAGAGGGAAAGCATTCATGTAATATTCTATTTATTTATTTATTATTGGGAGAACTGGAATTTTGTGCACTACATTTTTGATTTTTTTTTTTTTTTTTTTTTTTTTGCGCTCCTTGCATCATTTTAAATAAAGATTAAATACATCAAATGGTGACTTGATGAAACCTGAGACTTTTTAATTGGAGCAGGCATGTAGAGAGAATATAATTTGGGTGCTTATCAGCTCATTGCAGCTGGATACAGTGAATTTATCACAGTTGCTCACATCTCCTTGATAAGAGGTTCCTCCTCGTCCTGGTGTATATTTAAATAAGACTGAGTGAATCCCAGTAAGCTGTCTGACAGATTGTTGTTGCCAACAAAGTGAAACAAGCAACCCTTTTGCTATTGCTATTTCCAAGAACGCTCTTTTATTCTCTACTTTCCTGTGTCAAGAACTTGTTTAAAGCTAGCAGGAAATTCTGGATTAGGGTTGAGATGATTTTTGATGATTTGTGGCAGTGACATTGAACAAAGTGCTCTGCAGGGTGCCACAGCAGTGAGAGAGCCGATTGTTTAACTAGAAGGTCATGGGTTGGATCTCTATAACAGCCGATGTGTCGTTTGGTGTAAAAGTATCCCCGAGCAACACAGTGCACCCATAGGCTCTATAGGTGGGAGTGATTTAAGGGAGGCTTAAGCTGAGCAGATAGGATTTTTAGTTCTGCAGACTTCTTCCTAAGGTTAAAGCTGCTCTGGAGGAACACATGTTCTTCCTTGTTAAATAAAGTACATTTTACATTTTACAACAGTGGTTGCATGCTATCAGCCTTCTTCTCCCTTGTTAGTACGTTGCTACTTCAGGTCTTTGCCTGATTTAAACAGAAGGGATGAAGACAGTCTTGACAAGAATTTGCACCACAATCAGAACTCCACAGGGTTTCTTTAAAGATTTCACACATGAACAGGGAAGTGTGCACTGTGAGTCCCTACATTTTTGATAGATTATTTTTAAAACAGACACTTGTTTTGACTTTGTTATAGCAATCTTGCCATGTTTCTATACTTCAGCCCTGAACTTAGTGAAAACTGCTATTTTGCATAGATACAGTCACAACACTGTATAACTTGTCTTTTGAACACAAGTACAGTTCAGGCCAAAACAAACCATAAGTATTCCTACCAAGACCAAGGTGTCCTGTCCCACAGGTTGGGTAAGCCCAGTACATCATATGTTTTACAAATACATGGCAGACTTTTCTCCTTTTGCTGTGTTCTGTCAGTCATATGACATAATTTCACAGCCGTGTCCGTGGGTTATCATGGTACCTCTGTAAATATAGTCATCATCCCGACTGATAGGCATCTGACCTTTCCAAGTAATATTGCTGCCATCTGGACCAGGCCAGTACTGTGATAGAAAAATTGCTACTGCCCAATCGAAGTACTGATGTGAGAGTCTACAGGACAGGTGAGTGCTTGTCAAGATGGCTCTTGTTTTGACAACACAGCAGTATTGACTCTGTGAGTGAATTATGATGACCTCTGGTGTGGAGATGTCACCCACACCAGCAGTGAGAGTTAAATCCTACTCTGTTAGTTCCACAAAGTTTAAAAAGTCAGGTCCCTCAAATAAAAAAAAAAAAAAGTCTGACACATTTCTATGTCAGTATTTTAAAGGTTGAGAAGTAACAGATTGAACCGACAGGTAAAACATGAGCAGTGTCTCACACCTAGTCTTATGTTTATTATTTCTATTTAGTTTGCATGGATCCCCAAGACCTCTTGTGTACTTGGAGCCTGGGGGGCGGGGGGATTTCAGTGCTGCAGCATTTTCTGATTTTACACTTCACTTAGCTGTACAGCTAACAGCAAGATAAAACACATCTATCTGAAGCCTGTGAGTCTGCCATACCTATCATTTCTTCCTCAAAGGACAACACACTCGCACTGGCAAGTGACGATACAAGACAAGTAGAAAAATAGGAACGTGTACAGTGTGTGTTTTAAGCCAATATCAGTAAATCATCTGGGACCAAATAGAAATGAAGATTAATGGCTGATTAATGGCTCTTCGCAGTGAGGGATCTGACTGTTTGGTCGGGCATGTAAGATAGGTTAAAGGATGAAGGAGCGGTCCAGGTGGCATTGAAACACTGAGGTTTGTAACAGCCCTCTTTCTCTGGCCAAAGTCACTGGGGCCGCTGTAATTTTCTTTCATTTTAGTTTTTTCTTTCTGCTTCCCCTGAAAACTTCAGTTGGCTGCGGTCCTATATTATTGCATTACTGCACTTGCTTGCTTTCTTTGACCTGCAGCATAACCAATGTTTGCCTATTAAAGGTTTGTCTTTGGCTCATTTAGTTTTGTTTGTCTGAAAACCAGGAAAACATGAAAAAATAATAATAACAATAATCAATTGATAACCCTCAGGCCCTACTAGGATTTTCAGACAAGATGGAGAAACGTACTTGTCAGCTCGGTTGTTTTCTCTTTGTACGTATCATATTTCATTTTGTTTCACATATCCACGGAGTTAATATCCCTATTCCAGAATGACAGATTGTACAAGCTTTTTTTTTTTATCTCTCATGAACTGAAGTCGAGCAGAGAAGAAAAATAATAAACCATCCAATTCATAATATCACTCATGAATCACTGAATCACACTTTCTAAGTATTTCCACTGAATCGCAACACTAAAATGTAGATGTCTCTTCAGACACAATAATTATTTTTGGAAATTACTCAGTATCTCCCTTTCACTGGATATATCTTTCTTTCGTTTGCTACATAACACCCTCCAACGGTAACTCTTCAGGCACTATTTTCTAACACTCATTTTGTACTGAACATGCTAAAGTGAATCGTATATTGTCCAAACCAGTGTAAGCAGCATTAATGCTGAAGACCAACACAGCCCCCTTAATAAATGTGTTAACCTTTACTTGATGTTTAAACAATAATCATGACATTACACTAAAAACAATTTAAGGGGATACTCATTAAGAAGCATTTGTGCCAAAAAACATATCATGACATTGTTTATGAATAGCACTAAATGATTCCTACAAATGGCTGTGCAGAAATCATCTACTGGAAAATACTAAAGATTGCCAAACTAAAAGACTAACAACAGAAATTCTAAAAAATACAAGCTATAACAGCCATGACACCTGGCTTTAACCTGATAGGCATACTAAACTGGCATTTTGCTTCGCTTCATTTATTCAGGCCAATGTGGTGTTCACCTGGTATTTTTTGCCCTAACCAGTTCCTGCTGAATGATATTTCAATGTATCATCACAATGACATCATTTTTAGTTGAAGGATTTTCTAGAAGTGAGTCCCCTGAAAACCTGGCTTTAAATCTTAAATATTCTCTATAACCTTAAGTATTTATGACCAAATATGCTAATAAAGTAAAAACTTGGCAAAAAATGAAAACCTTGGGTATTATTTATTGAGAAAGACACATTCAAAAATTAAGCTAATTTGCTTCCTCAGGACTATGTGAGTGCTATTTGATCTAATTTAATAGGACCATCACAAACAGCCCAAAAACATCAGATGTCATCAGATTTTGATTCAACACCTAAAATCTAAAATCTAAATCTGGTACTGTTAAGAATGTCATTACCTTAAAATGCCCTTAAATACCAGTTTTTCAGGAAATAAATATCTTAAGAAATCCATTAAAATCCAAAGGTAAACATTTTTGTACTCCTGCCCTGTTGCTGTATGTATGTTTGTATGTTAATACTTTGTGTGTTTGTGTTGTCTTTAATGTACTGTGCTGTTGCATTTCTCAGATTGTGGTTGCTTTGTAATGTGATCACTTGGTTAACTACTTACTCTGTTATTGGTCAATGAAATATACAAAGGTGCTCATGAATGTTCGAGACATTCACAAAAATGTGATGTACAAATTACACTACATAAAACTGATTTGAAATATTTTGACAGAAGCTGGCAATAAATGGGCCACTCTCATTTTAACCTTGCTTTCCCTGTTGGCAACCACATTCCCTAGGTTAAAAAATAATTAAAGAAAAAAAACAGACCAAGTGTCCAATAATAACCCATTGGTACTACAGAATTACCTTCGGCACTCCCCAGAATCAAAATGTGAGATTTCGCTCAATCAACAGCAGACACAAGCTCAAGGGAGAACACACCATTATGAAGGACTTCTCTCACCCAGCCCACATACTGTTTGTCCTCCTGCCCTCTGGAAGGCGGTACACGAGCCTCTGGACCAGGACCGGCAGATTCAGAAATTTACAATCCTGAACTCTGCTCCCAAACCAAACTCCATACTGATGCTTGCAGTGCTGCTTGCATTTTAAGTATTTAGTTACATTTGCACTGCTCATACTGTACAGACTGTACTTTTCAGAACCATTGCACATATTGTTCATTGGACTGTTTGGACACGGTCTCCTTCATTGCACTCTCCATAATAACCTGTACATACAGTATGTATATAACCTGCTCATAACTAATATACCATATCATAACTAGGTATACAATATTTTTCATTCTTGCACTAATATGGTGTATGACTTGTATATTCATCAGACTGGTACAATTCCTCATTTGCCTTGCACTATTATTCATACTCTTAATTATTCATATCCACCCTGTACATATGTAAATATTTTTCACTACAACAAATGCACTTCTGGTTGGATGCTAACTGTATTTCATTGCCTTGTACTATAACATATGCAATGACAATAAAGTTGAATCTAATCTTATCTAATCTAATCTAAAATCTAAGGATTCAGAGAACACTATAGCAGGCAAATACTGGCACAGTGAACACTAAGAGACATAACAAAATGTATGTGTGTAACAAACACTAGTCAATTCTTTCTTGTAATTTCTTCAGTTCAAAATCTGACAGATGTTAGAAATGTATGTGGATGAGGAGGGCCAAAGACAAAATACTGTACACTTCTCTTGGCTTGTGTCTGTGTTTGAAAATATAGAGGTAGGAATACATTTATGTTATAAAAAACATTCTTAGTCATTTTTCTGACTAAAACATGGGACACAGCCACACACGGTCATTATCTCTCATATTGTAACTTATCAAGAAAAGGCAACCATTCTGTCTTCTTGGCAACGAAAATCTGATGATGTCTGGTGGCCAACCTGGAAACCATTTATAAAACTTCCCATCAGGCCCTGATGAAGTCTTAGATTATTTAGCTGTGACAGCAGCTTGGCTGTCTCAGGGTTAATACGAAGGGCAACAAAACAACAGACAGAAAGTGATGCCTAACTAACTAACTAAAGCACATAAGGAACCATAACAGAAATATTTGGGCATAAAGCAGGATATGTTGATACCTAATGTGCATGTGGTTTTATAACATCATTATCAAATCACTTTCCCTGTCCTGTTTCATATATCCCACTCACTGGGAACCAAGACAAAGAAAACTACATGTATGAAGACAAGCCATCAGGTTATATAATTCAGAGAACTCCCCCATGCAGAGCATAAACAGTTGGAGTGCTATCAATTAATGAGATGTAAACAATTGTCTGTCCCTGCATTATTCATGTCAGAGCAATAATAAATAATGAGCCAGGAAAATGTGGAAAATTCATAGCGTAAGAGTTTCTTTCCCAGTGTGTCGTGTGTCTTTTAGCCTGTAGACTGCGTCATTTGTTTTTGTCCAGTAAGAGTGTGTTGGTTTCTGCTGCAAGGTCCCCAAACAAAGGGATATTAAGGACATTGGAGACAAGGCAGGAGAGATGAGGGGTTCACTGGCAGGATTGTGTTTGTGGAAGATTAAGGCCCTTCAGGATGGAAGAATGATGGATGGATGGGATTCCTTCATCCATCAGGGCCTGTTTACATCACCTTTAAACATGCCAACAATGCCAAGTCTCTCTCCCTGCACTCCCTTAAACGGCCCAGCTGCCGGTTTGACCTAAGCTTCATACTGTACCAGTTCTAATCATTGCCGAGATGGATCACATGGGAAAGCATATATGTAAGTGACAGCCAAGAGTTATGGAGTCATTTGCCAAAGCTCTTGTCCACTTGTTTCTTGCTGAACCTGTGTTCTTACTCTATTACTGAGCTACAGTTATAACCTGCCATTTTCCTTGAAATGTTAAACCACATACTGTACATCATACATAAATGACATAAAGCTGTAAACATGTCACAGAGTAATGGCCCACTGTCTATTTGGTTTGAATGAGGCCCAAATGAAACATAGCTGGCTGTTTCCTGCTGTCTTGGCTTTCTAACTATTATCAACGCTGAGATGCTTTTATTCAATGCTTACTCTTTCATTTCATGGGCCATCTGTTTGAAACATGAAGCATGTTTTCAAAGACAATGCTCTGCTATAGGAATTCAAAGTGGACCGCTCCCACCAGCTCACAAAGCACACCCTTATTTTTGAATCTCAAACTGATTTTCATTAGAAGTCCCAGACTCATAAAAATTCCTTTTGAGGATGGTTTATAGCATTTCCCTATATTTATAATGAGCATTTTTTTCCCTGTTTTAAACCCATATTTCGAATGCAGTTTGAAGTAGTGTCTTTCTGTAGAGTTATGGTGTTTCATGCATTTTATTCATATTATACTGGCATCCTAAACTTGATTTTGTCAAATCAAACCTGGAGAGAAAATATCTCGATTAATGTTTTCTGAGTATTAACAATGAGCCTACATGTATAACAGTTTATCATATTTAGTTTTAGACTGATTCAGTGCTTTCATGTTCTTTAAAACATGTTCCTTGAAGTAGAAATCTTTCTTTGAACAGCTACATGAACAGAAACTAAGCTAGTGTCAAATATTCTCTTGGTTCAACCCAAGAGCTGAAAGAGGGTACAGGAACTCTCTCTTCTTCATCTATCTAAGTAAATATGATTTTCCACCATATCTTAAAAAATTGTTGGTATAAAGATATCAAGAGTTCTGTCTGAAGTGCTGTATATAGTTAGAACATTTCTTGAAGTAAGAAGCCTGTATTCATTTGGACAGAGAGGAATTTTACATGTAGGGGTCTTTCAAGACACACTGAACCAGTAACCTTTTGGCAGCCAAGCAACTGAAGACACTGCAGTGCATTTGCATTTCTAGGATACACGTACACATTTTATGTTATTTATCTGTGTGAAAATGTATAACTGTCATTTTAGCATTTTTATCAATGTTAAAAAGCCATCAGGCTAAAAAATGAGTGAAACTTGTGTCTTTATGCTCAGTAGTCTGCACTGTGTATATACATCCATCCATCCATTCTCTAGATAACTTAGTCCAATTCAGAATCATTGGGCTGCAGCCAATTCCAGCTGGCATTGGGCGTGAGGCGGGGTACGCCCTGGACAGGTCACCAGTCTATCACAGGCCTGACACATAGAGACTGACAAACGCTCACACTCACATTCACACCTAAGGGCAATTTAAAGTCACCAATTAGCCTAACCCCAAACTGCATGTATTTGGACTGTGGAAACCAGCCACACTAACAAAGGAAGAACATGCAAACTGCACACAGAAAAACCCCAAGGTAGAACATGATTCGAACCAGGAACCTTCTTGCTGTGAGTTACAGCTCTAACCAGCATCTCACTGTGCTGCCCTGTTATTTATTTATTTGTTTGTTTGATCAAATGCAAATAGTAAATGCAATGTAGCCTTTGCTGCCATTTAACTACAACTCTGTACTGAACCCTGAGGGGAATTCAATTTGTGGATATGGAAATATATTGTGTTCTCTTCTTATGACCTTTCTCTTAATAAAGTATTACTCACTCCATTAAATCGAAATTGTACATTGTAAACAGATATACTATCAAGACCAGAAGATATATTAGACACCCTCTCGAGATTTGACTGAGAGAGATATGCTGTGGCATCTCAGATTGTCTGCATCTCTTAATGCAGACATCAGCATTAGGACTATAAAGCCAAATGGCTGGGTTTCAACAAGAAGTTGATTGATCCTTGAGCAAATCCATATGAGTGACTCCATATTGTTACTCTAGCTTCTGCTGCAGAGGGGGATGATGGGTTGTTCTGTTAAACACATACTTCAGTGAATACCTCCATGATCAGTTCAGAGGCCATCTTCTCCTGAAGCCAACTTGCATTGGAAACTCGTGTTTACCCTTTACATGCAGAAACATATGAGTGCATGGATTAATTCTTCCTAATAAGTGCACATTCATGTTATGGTCTATGAAGTGGTGCACTCTGGAGCTATTCGAGTGAAGGGAGACTGGGTGTTTGCACAGATGCTAATAATTGTGTTGTATTACAACCGTGAATATTGGCTGTTTGAAAAACTCCTATGATTACTCACTTTTACACTTTATTACTTCATCTGTATTGAGGAGTATTGTGCAGCCTTGTCACTGTCAAAAACCAACTTGGTAAGCACGAGGCTTTGTAGTGTTTGGACAAGCAAATGCAATAGGGCTTATATATTAAACAAAAGGGAATATTACTTGGGTATCCCAGACCTTTTGCTTAGCACAAAGTATACACTATGTAGCTAAGGAGAGGTTTCTCATGGCAGTTTAATAGTAGCAGGTACTGGTACCAGGGCTCAAACAAACCTGAGCCCTGTCTAAGGGAGAATTAAGCTAAAAAACGTATGGAGTTGCTTAAAACTCCCATAGAAGAAAACCCTGTACAAATCATAGTGATACTTTATATGAATTTCCTTTTTTTTCCCTCTTTCTTGCTGATTTTGGTATAAATTGCAAAAATTTGTGAGCCCCCACTCACACTGGATTTCCATATTTTCCATCTGCTTTGCAACTCTTACTAAAGCAGAAGTGGAATATGAAAATGTCCTTCTGTCATAGTTTTGTTACAAATTGCTTTGGTTCCACAGGTGTATGTAAATTATATCACAGCTTTGCTGTTGTTCCAGTTGACAAGCCTCATATGACATATTGTAGCAAATTTGATTGCTATATTACATCTATCAAGGAAACAACTGGATCCATAAGGATACCTGCAGCAACAAATCTGAAGTACAGTAAAAAGAAAAAAATCTGTTGCTGCTAATGAAAGAGCAATGGCGGTTTTTGATTTGATCACATAACATTCAGTTGCACACCAGCTTCAGATATTTTCATGCCCAAATCTGCTTTTTAAATTTACTATTACTATTATTATTATTATTATTATTATTGTTATTATTATCACTATTATTATTATAAGCTGTATTAAAAATACATTCAAAATATTTTAAGAAAGACAAAATATCTCACTTCATGTAAATCCTTGACATCAATGCACTTAGCATGTAACTGAGGTGGATTTATGACTTATTGTTTATTCTCATTGTCCAGGAGAGACCCTGAAGAAATGCAATAGTGTCTCTGCAGCATTGATAACAGGGTGATATGGATCCATGGTATCATACTTGCCACTGGGATGGATTATGAGGCATCATACTTGCACTGATGACCTAATTATGAAGCAGTAGCACTGGAGGATTCTCACCATCATTTAAAAGTTAATCTTACTTTTTTATTCATTTGCCAGAGTAATAGGGATATTTAAATCCAATTCACACAGGAGGTCCCATATTTAATTTCCTGGTTTACTGAAATCTGTGAGACTCAGTCTCTGGGATTTAAGAGGCCTCAAAATTTCACTGAACTGTAACATTTGCTGCTCTTCAGGAAAATTAAGCCAGATAATACAATGGAATTTTTATGTAGAGCAGTAAATGAAATAAGAAGAAAATGGTCGAAGCATAAATTGACAACAAAAGCACTGCTCCTTTCAAGAGGACAGTAAAGGTTTTTAGATTGATAGCTATCTGTAGATTAAAGCCTCACCATCCATATGAGCCTTTAATATTTCCTTCTACACTTACATGTACATGACTAAACTACAGGTCAGACAGACAGGAAGTCAGAACTGAGACGTTGAGATAATAATAATCATCATCTCACTCTCAGCAATAACACTCATTAACATGGCAATGTAACCAACCGGCCTCCACATCACAGCGGAGGGGAGACATGCTCCGAGAACAGGATTTCCCACTGTGCCATCAAACTTGAATCAAGGACACAGTAAGGGCAGAGAAATTTCTCTACCTGCTGACAAAGGGGAAAAGATGATCACTCTAAATGCCCAGCACTAAATCTTTCACACTTGTCAAGTCCACTTTGTTCCTGCTGCCAGAGTTGACCCCTCTTTCTCCATCAGCAGGGACCTGGCCTTGGTCGACAGAGGAAAGGGGACGAGAAGGAAGGCCAAGACACTAGCTAAATTTATAACACACATTTATGCCTAGTGCCCTCAAATCATCCAAACATATTGTAGTGCTCTGTTAAGGACACACACACACACACACACACTCACACACACACACGCACACACACACACAAGCATAACATTTGGCACAGAACAAAAAAGGCTGTAAAAGGGGTCCTAGCTGTTATGTTTGGTAACTCAAAAAGGAATGACGTGTGGTATAGAGCTTTATAAAAAAAAAAGTATCTAAACATAAATAAAATAAATAAGACAATTATAAATACTGTAAGTCACTGTATAATGTATAAATTAGAATTAGAATTATTCGAATTATTTTCCTTCCCGTGTAGCTTCAAACTCTGACCTTGTATCAGCACTACAGTTTTGGCATGTTAACCTCTATTTTCTGCAATGATGTCCAAACAACTATTATACACATGGTTGGCAATGTGATTGTCACAAGGTGAGATAGCTCATACAA